>NC_068427.1:47866947-47906947 GCF_023373465.1 Oncorhynchus keta
GTGAGCGTTCCTTCGCCGTCCACAACCATCCCCAGAGTCAGCACGACAGCAGCAGACAGACAGAGAGGGTCCTCGTAAGAATGGCGACCTCACCAAGCGGTACCAACGACTTCGTCTTTGCGACTCGAGGGAATGCATTTTTCATGTCTTTGTTCTTTTTGTTTCTGAAAGGACGTGTCGTAAATAGCATTGTAGCATTCATTCATACTGGAGGGCCATTGTGAGAGTGTTGAATGGCCTGTATTATTAGGGGAGAAATAAATAAATAAACCAAGGAAGCGAGACAATCACTAGCTTTTTTTCTGTGGTGCTTTTGGCCCTCTTTGTTTGACTGAGCAGCACTAGCAGTGACAGGCTTTTAGAAGTACAGTGTAAATATAATCTGAATATCAATGCCATTTTTATATAATAATAATATAATATATGCCATTTAGCAGACGCTTTTATCCAAAGCGACTTACAGTCATGTGTGCATACATTCTACGTGAGGCAAGTCAGTTAAAAAGAACAAACTCATACCAAAACGCATACCAAAAGGCAAAAGGTCTCCTGTGGGGCTGGGATTTAAAAAATAATAATACAAATATAAATACAAATATATAGGACAAAACACACATCACGACAAGAGAGACAACACAACAGTACATAAAGAGAGACCTATAAGACGACAACATAGCAAGGTAGCAACACAACATGACAACAGCATGGTAGCAACACAACATGACAACAGCATGGTAGCAACACAACATGACAACAGCATGGTAGCAACACAACATGACAACACAGCATGGTAGCAACACAACAACAACACAACATGACAACAACACAACATGACAACAACACAACATGACAACACAGTATGGTAGCAACACAACATGACAACAGCATGGTAGCAACACAACATGACAACAACATGGTAGCAACACAACAACAACACAACAACACAGCATGGTAGCAACACAACATGACAACAACATGGTAGCAACACAACAACAACACAACAACACAGCATGGTAGCAACACAACATGACAACAACATGGTAGCAACACAACAACAACACAACAACACAGCATGGTAGCAACACAACATGACAACAACATGGTAGCAACACAACATGACAACAACACAACATGACAACACAGCATGGTAGCAACACAACATGACAACAACACAACATGACAACACAGCATGGTAGCAACACAACATGACAACAACATGATAGCAATACAGCATGGCAGCAACACAACATGACAACAACATGGTAGCAACACAACATGGCAGCAGCACAACATGGTAGGAGCACAAAACATGGTACAAACAGCATTGAGTACAGACAACAGCACAAAGGGCAAGAAGGTAGAGACAACAATACATCATGCAAAGCAGCGACAACTGTCAGTAAGAGTGCACATGATTGAGTCTTTGAATGAAGAGATTGAGATAAAACTGCCCAGTTTGAGTGTTTGTTGTAGCTCGTTCTGGTCGCTAGCTATAGCAAACTGAAAAGACGAGTGACCCAGGGATGTGTGTACTTTGGGGACCTTTAACAGAATGTGACTGGCAGAACGGGTGTTGTGTAGGTGGAGGATGAGGGCTACAGTAGATATCTCAGATGGGGGGAGTGAGGCCTAAGAAGGTTTTATAAATAAGCATCAACCAGTGGGTCTTGCGACGGGTATACAGAGATGACCAGTTTACAGAGGAGTATAGAGTGCAGTGTCTTATAAGGAGCAATGGTGGCAAATCTGATGGCCCGAATGGTAAACTCCCTGATATCTGTAGGAAGTAGTCTAGGAGAAGCTTGATGGTTGTGTAATTTATTTCACTTTCCAAATACATTATGCTAATACAACTATTCATATGCTACTGTGAAAGTGTGACTATTATGTCAAATCAAACAATGGGTATTTTCCCCAGACGTACTTATCCCTCTATCAATCTGACTGACTCAATGTTTGAGTCTGACAACCCTTGAAATGTCTCTATGGAAATGTCACATCCGCTTCTGCAGACAATGCATTGAATTCACGTCAGAGCAGAGCGATTCACAAAGCCGTCTAGGTAAGTTGATTAGTAATGCCAGAGAGTAATAGACGGGGTGCAGACCTTTTGAAGGTGTCATCCGGGTCCCTCTGGCAGTGTAGGGGCTCCAAGGTGGGAGCCACCAAGGGGGTGTCCAGTGTGTCCCTGTACCCCATGGGGAGGAGGGGGCTGACCCTCAGCTGATCCACCAAGCCCAGGACAAACCTCCACACCGCCAGGCTCCTCCCGTCCTCCCGCTGGCAGAAGTGAAACCCCAAACAGCGTGGTGCCAACCCAAGCCCTGCGTCCGATGTGGGCCATACTGCCTCTGTGCATAGGGCTGTCTTCCCTGCCCCGGGCCCCCCAGTCACCAGGACCCCCAGGGGCCGGCCGGGAGTGGACCTGGCCTCTAGACAGCGCCCAAGCTTTTCCAGGGCCCATTCCCGGCAGTAGAAGCGGCGGCCCCGAAGTAGGCTGGTGCTATGGCTGCTGCCACTCATCGGGCCCCTGGGAACCAACCAGGAGTCACCCCACCACGGATCCAATGTCCCATACTCCCCTCTCCAGTTCCTCTTGTACTTTTGCTTTTGATATGAATGGACAATTCTAGACTATTATATGGATAAAAGCTTTGGTAGTGTCAGGATACTTTTTTTTTTTGAGTGTCCTGAAAGTTCTGCATCAGATGTTATGTTCTGGTGGATCCTCCAGGTACCATCCTTGTCCCTTAATCCTTCTCCTGTGGCCAACTAAGATCAGTCCTCTGGACACTCAGGTGTGTGGAGTGAGATCCTTTAGTCTCTGCACAGGTTCCTCCAGTCAATCGGTGTGTCTCTACCATATCAACCCGGGGTCCTCAGGTCAATCAGTGTGTCTCTGCCAAATCAACCCGGGGTCCTCAGGTCAATCAGTGTGTCTCTGCCAAATCAACCCGGGGTCCTCAGGTCAATCAGTGTGTCTCTGCCAAATCAACCCGGGGTCCTCAGGTCAATCAGTGTGTCTCTGCCAAATCAACCCAGGGTCCTCAGGTCAATCAGTGTGTCTCTGCCAAATCAACCCGGGGTCCTCAGGTCAATCAGTGTGTCTCTGCCAAATCAACCCGGGGTCCTCAGGTCAATTAGCGTGTCTCTGCCATATCAACCCGGGGTCCTCAGGTGAGAAATAAAAGGAAAACGTTAATGAATAGAAAATAGAATAGAGCTGCGGCTGCTACACGGTTCCAGTAGCGACTCTTTCTTTCACACTGCTGCTCCTCTCCTCCGTCTGGGAGAGAGAGAGAGAAAAGAGAGAGACAGAGAGAGTGTCAGACCGTGAGAGATTGCGACGAGGGATCACCCCAGATAAGATATCCTTGTGTTCTCCCTCCCTCCGTGCTGCTGCTGCTGCTGAAAGTCCTGCTTTCTCTCGTTGCGATTCCTACATTTGTCTCAAAGTTTCTTCCCTCTCCGTACAGTTGGCTCAGATGAAATTCCCTCCTCTTTCACACGCCCTCTCCGTCCCTCGCTCCCTCACTCCCTCCCCCTCTCCCTCCCTCCCCCCCCCCTCTCTCTCCCTCCCTCCCTCTATTTCCCTTCCCCCTCCCTCTCCCTCCCTCCCCTCTCTCTCTCTCTCTCTCTCTCTCCCTCCCTCCCTCCCTCCCTCCCTCCCTCCCTCCCTCCCTCCCTCCCTCCCTCCCTCCCTCCCTCCCTCCCTCCCTCCCTCCCTCCCTCTCTCCCTTCCCCCTCCCTCTCTCTTTCTCTCCCTCCCTCCCTCTCTCTTTCTCTACCTCCCTCCCTCCCTCCCTCCCTCTCTTCTCCCTCCCTCCCTCCCTCCCTCTCTCCTCCCCCCCATTTCTCAGCATGTCAGGGCATGTATTGAAGCAGAGTGGCATTTAAACTGTGAGTCAGAAACAGGGAGGGAGAGTAAAGAAAAGAGAAGAGAGAGCATATTGGAACGTGTGAGCGATCTAAAGAGAGGAGGAGTTGGATTGCTTGTTTGGGGTCAAAGTTCATCCACAACAGCATGCTATAACTGAGGCTTTCACACTGCTCCTGGGTCCCTCCTGTCCAGGGGATTGGCTCGGGGAGGGAGGGAGGATGTGAATGAGCTCCAGAACTCCTCCTATCCAGGGGATTGGCTCAGGTAGGGAGGGAGATTGTGAATGAGCTCCAGAACTCCTCCTATCCAGGGGATTGGCTCAGGTAGGGAGGGAGGTTGTGAATGAGCTCCAGAACTCCTCCTGTCCAGGGGATTGGCTCAGGTAGGGAGGGAGATTGTGAATGAGCTCCAGAACTCCTCCTATCCAGGGGATTGGCTCAGGTAGGGAGGGAGGTTGTGAATGAACTCCAGAACTCCTCCTGTCCAGGGGATTGGCTCAGGGAGGGAGGGAGGATGTGAATGAGCTCCAGAACTCCTCCTATCCAGGGGATTGGCTCAGGGAGGGAGGGAGGATGTGAATGAGCTCCAGAACTCCTCCTGTCCAGGGGATTGGCTCAGGGAGGGAGGGAGGATGTGAATGAGTTCCAGAACTCCTCCTATCCAGGGGATTGGCTCAGGGAGGGAGGGAGGATGTGAATGAGCTCCAGAACTCCTGTATAAGTACACCTCACATGGTTATTATTAAACAGATGTGATGAAGTAGAACCCATGCTGCTGTTATTGCAGGAATCAGGATGGAACCAACCTTTGACTAGGTCGCTGACAAAGCCCCTTTATGTACTCTGACTCTTTCCACGTTTTGTGAGGAAAGCATTCGAGGCTCAGAGAGGTGTTGTTTAAAACGTGATGATGGGTAAAAGGGTTTGATGCTTATATCTGAATTGTGGCCACGCAGACGACGATGACGTCACATGACGTATGATGTCACCAGAATCAAAAGATAGACTGCAGTATCTTCTACCGTAAGCCATCCACAGCAGACTGTTAAAGGGATTCCATTGTGTCTTTCAAACTGGGATTGAAATACAGTTGTTATGACAACCAATTGTTTCCAGAAACTTCTTGTATAAATGCTTTCCTTCTTCAAAGTTATTAGTGGTTATGCGTTGATGTTGAGCCTAATTTATTTATTTAAGTGTTTTATAAAAAAAAAAATTATACTTAACATATCATCACATTTCTTTAAATGTAGACTTATTTTTCATGAAAATAAAATAATCATTTAACATTTTTTGTCAGCAGGGATGTTGTGTTTTTACCAATACATTCCTCTTATACTGATCAGATGTGTGCAGGACCATGTGATCACTTTAAGCAGTTGATTGATGGTTTCCGTACCTTTTACTCTCATAATGTTCACTGTTGGGGCAATAGGCTTACATCTAGTGGGGCATTGGAACATACTGTAGCACACAGAGCAGTAGATTATTGAACAATGCTCTGAAATGTAGACTCTGATATTAAATGTTGATATTTAGATTGTTTAATTCCATAGAGGTTAACAGTTTACACATAATAAAACAGCCCGAAGGAACACATTAAGCAGATTGTTTGATCAGTGAGCTATGCAGAGGAAGTGACTCATAAACAGCTTGGAGTGAAGGCTTGTCTAGTTAACTTTTCTATAAACATATTTTATATGAACGTACGTTTGTGCAAACAACCAGACACAATAAGACAAGTCAGCTAGCCGGTAGATACGCAAATTAAACATTTACAATTGCTGTTACAATGGCTAGTCTAGCCGTTAGCTAGCTAGAGCAAACAGCTGTGATGCGATGAGGTCACAAATAAACAAATATTTGGGATCTTGTCAGGTCACATGATCGGATCAGCAGATCGTGTGTTCAGGCCAGCTGTGTGAACTTAGCACGACCTGTACCGGATACGTTAGAATGAGTTTCTATTGGTTGTTTCTATAGGTGGTTTCTATTGGTTGTTTCTATTGGTGGTTTCTATAGTTTGTTTCTATTGGTGGTTTCTATAGGTTGTTTCTATAGGTGGTTTCTATAGCTTGTTTCAATAGGTGGTTTCTATAGGTTGTTTCTATAGCTTGTTTCTATAGCTTGTTTCTATAGGTTGTTTCTATAGGTTGTTTCTATAGCTTGTTTCTATAGCTTGTTTCTATAGCTTGTTTCTATAGGTTGTTTCTATAGGTTGTTTCTATAGGTGGATTCTATAGGTGGATTCTATAGGTTGTTTCTATAGGTTGTTTCTATAGCTTGTTTCTATAGGTGGTTTCTATAGGTGGTTTCTATAGGTTGTTTCTATAGCTTGTTTCTATAGCTTGTTTCTATAGGTGGTTTCTATAGGTGGTTTCTATAGGTGGTTTCTATAGGTGGTTTCTATAGGTTGTTTCTACAGGTTGTTTCTATAGGTGGTTTCTATAGGTTGTTTCTATAGGTGGTTTCTATAGCTTGTTTCTATAGGTGGTTTCTATAGCTTGTTTCTGTAGGTGGTTTCTATAGGTTGTTTCTATAGGTTGTTTCTATAGCTTGTTTCTATAGGTTGTTTCTATAGCTTGTTTCTATAGGTTGTTTCTATAGCTTGTTTCTATAGGTTGTTTCTATAGCTTGTTTCTATAGGTGGTTTCTATAGGTTGTTTCTATAGCTTGTTTCTATAGGTTGTTTCTATAGCTTGTTTCTATAGGTGGTTTCTATAGCTTGTTTCTATAGGTGGTTTCTATAGCTTGTTTCTATAGGTGGTTTCTATAGGTTGTTTCTATAGGTTGTTTCTATAGGTTGTTTCTATAGGTTGTTTCTATAGGTGGTTTCTATAAGTTGTTTCTATAGGTGGTTTCTATAGCTTGTTTCTATAGGTGGTTTCTATAGGTGGTTTCTATAGGTGGTTTCTATAGGTGGTTTCTATAGGTGGTTTCTATAGGTGGTTTCTGTAGGTGGTTTCTATAGGTGGTTTCTATAGGTGGTTTCTATAGCTTGTTTCTATAGGTGGTTTCTATAGGTGGTTTCTGTAGGTGGTTTCTATAGGTGGTTTCTATAGGTTGTTTCTATAGGTGGTTTCTATAGGTGGTTTCTATAGGTGGTTTCTATAGGTTGTTTCTATAGGTGGTTTCTATAGGTGGTTTCTATAGGTGGTTTCTATAGGTGGTTTCTATAGCTTGTTTCTATAGGTGGTTTCTATAGGTGGTTTCTATAGGTTGTTTCTATAGCTTGTTTCTATAGGTGGTTTCTATAGGTGGTTTCTATAGGTTGTTTCTATAGCTTGTTTCTATAGGTGGTTTCTAAAGGTTGTTTCTATAGGTGGTTTCTATAGGTGGTTTCTATAGCTTGTTTCTATAGGTGGTTTCTATAGGTGGTTTCTGTAGCTTGTTTCTATAGGTGGTTTCTATAGGTGGTTTCTATAGGTTGTTTCTATAGCTTGTTTCTATAGGTGGTTTCTATAGGTTGTTTCTATAGGTGGTTTCTATAGGTGGTTTCTATAGCTTGTTTCTATAGGTGGTTTCTATAGGTTGTTTCTATAGGTGGTTTCTATAGGTGGTTTCTATAGGTGGTTTCTATAGGTTGTTTCTATAGGTGGTTTCTATAGGTGGTTTCTATAGGTGGTTTCTATAGGTTGTTTCTATAGGTTGTTTCTATAGGTGGTTTCTATAGGTGGTTTCTATAGGTGGTTTCTATAGCTTGTTTCTATAGGTGGTTTCTATAGGTGGTTTCTATAGGTGGTTTCTATAGGTGGTTTCTTTGTACAGAAGGATGTGCTCTCAAGATACGAGAAAAAGGTAGTTGCTGATTGTTGATTTTTACATTTGATACACAGTGCTGAAATACATTGGTTAATGTACGGGAAAAGGTTTATTTGGTGTGTGTGTGTGTGTGTGTGTGTGTGTGTGTGTGTGTGTGTGTGTGTGTGTGTGTGTGTGTAGGTGGGGTACTGATTGCTTTAAGGGAACATATCTCCTTTCCTGACTCTCTGTTGCCAAAAGGATGTAAAAATAGCTGGAATGTATCATAGCAGGAAATCCTCTCACAGCCGTGCGTTTCTATCTGTCTGTTTGGGTACAGGAACAGGAACAGGAAGGAACTCAGCCAAGAATGGAGGGAAGAGTCCAACTGAAAGAGAGGACTCTTAGGCTTCCTACACCTGCACTGGCATTCATTCAGTCCTTTACAGTACTTCTCTGGATATGTATTCTAGCCCAGGGATGGGCAACTAGTTTACTTTCTAAATGTGCTAGTTTCTCCTTATGCAAGTCACAGATAGTCAGTCAAATAGCCCAGCTAACATTTTTTTTTTTAGAAGAGTAAGTTAGTTGGCTAGACCATCTAAACTTGTAGTAATCATGGTCGAATTACCGACTGGGGGGCATTGACTTTGTTAGTCACTCACTCAGATATCATATTAAAACTGCAAATAATTCTCTCCACCATGTGTCAAAATGTGTAGAATTGCAGAAAGCTTGCTTTAAAACGGCCACGTTTTCTCTATGCCCCCCATGGCAAAATGTGTGGAATTGCAGAAAACTTGCTTTAAAACGGCCACGTTTTCTCTATGCCCCCCATGGCAAAATGTGTGGAATTGCAGAAAACTAACTTCATAACTGTTAAGAGGGGGGACCATTAAAATGTTGAGCTCACAAGTATGTCAACATGTCCTTTGATTGTTTTTGGTGAAAAGTAGCCTGAACTGTATCATTTATTCTATTTGGGCCCCATATCTATTTTTCATTCTATCAATTCAGACCCATTCATAAACCACATTGTGCAATAATTAAGTGTTAATGCCCGAATAAGACAATGTTAGTCTAAAAGAAATGTGAGATAATGTCTAGACACTTTTTATAGTGGGGATCAAGTTTATAAATTGCCTGGCTGGGCTGATGAGACAGTGGATTAAGGAGTGAGATGGAACATAGTAAATAGACATTTCAACGTCATAGATTTAGCCAGTGTTAACTTGTGAAATAGACACTGGTTGGAAAGCAGTTTTAACCAATCAGCATTCAGGATAAGACCCACCCGTTGTAAAATTATGTAATAAACACAGGTGAACGATCATTGCAACATTCCACTGGGCTTTCCTGAAGCATGAAGCATATGTGACGACCTTCCCACTCTGTCTGCCAAATTCTTTCTCTTTGCCCTTGTTTTCCTTAACAGGATGTAGGTGGGCGGAGCCGGGAGGGTCGTCAGCTAAATGGGACACACCTGGGCTCATGTGTGTCCCAATTTTCTACATTGTATAATTTATAGTGAAGACATCAAAACTATGAAATAACACATATGGAATCATATAGTAACCATCTATCCTATTCAATTCAATGGGCTTTATTGGCATGGGAACCATGTTAACATTGCCAAAGCAAGTGAGGTAGATAATATACAAAAATGAAATAAACAATAAAAATGAACAGTAAACATTACACTCACAGAAGTTTCAAAACAATAAAGACATTACAAATGTCATATTATATATATATATAGAGTTTTGTAACAATGTACAAATGGTTAAAGTACACAAGGGAAAATAAATAAGCATAAATATGGGTTGTATTTACAATGGTGTTTGTACTTCACTGGTTGCCCTTTTCTCGTGGCAACAGGTCACACATCTTGCTGCTGTGATGAAACACTGTGGAATTTCACCCAGTAGATATGGGAGGTTATCATCATTGGATTTGTTTTAGAATTCTTTGTGGATCTGTGTAATCTGAGGGAAATATGTCTCTCTAATATGGCCATACGTTGGACAGGAGGTTAGGAAGTACAGCTCAGTTTCCACCTCATTTTGTGGGCAGTGAGCACATAGCCTGTCTTCTCTTGAGAGCCATGTCTGCCTACGGCGGCCTTTCTCAATCGCAAGGCTATGCTCACTGAGTCTGTACATAGTCAAAGCTTTCCTTAAGTGTGGGTCAGTCACAGTGGTCAGGTATTCTGCGACTGTGTACTCTCTGTTTAGGGCCAGAATGCTATTCTAGTTTGCTCTGTTTTTTTGTTAATTCATTCCAATGTGTCAAGTAATTATCTTTTTGTTTTCTCATGATTTGGTTGGGTCTAATTGTGCTGCTGTCCTGGGGCTCTGTGGGGTGTGTTTGTGTTTGTGAACAGAGCCCCAGGACCAGCTTTCTTAAGGGACTCTTCTCCAGGTTCATCTCTCTGTAGGTGATGGCTTTGTTATGGAAGGTTTGAGAATCGCTTCCTTTTAGGTGGTTGTAGAATTTAACGGCTCTTTTCTGGATTTTGATAATTAGTGGGTATCAACCTAATTCTGCTCTGCATGCATTATTTGGTGTTCTACGTTGCACACGGGGGATTTTTTTGCAGAATTCTGCATGCAGAGTCTCAATTTGGTGTTTGTCTCATTTTGTGAAGTCTTGGTTGGTGAGCAGACACCAGACCTTACAACCATAAAGGGCAATGGGCTCTATGACTGATTCAAGTATTTGTAGCCAGATCCTAATTGGTATGTTGAAATGTATGTTCCTTTTGATGGCATAGAAGGCCCTTCTTGCCTTGTCTCTCAGATCGTTCACAGCTTTGTGGAAGTTACCTGTGGCGCTGATGTTTAGGCCAAGGTATGTATAGTTTTTTGTGTGCTCTTGGGCAACGGTGTCTTGATGGAATTTGTATTTGTGGTCCTGGTGACTGGACCTTTTTTGGAACACCATTATTTTGGTCTTACTGAGATTTACTGTCAGGGCCCAGGTCTGGCAGAATCTGTGCAGAAAATCTAGGTGCTGCTGTAAGCCCTCCTTGGTTGGTGACAGAAGCACCAGATCATCAGCAAACAGTAGACATTTGACATCAGAATCTAGTAGGGTGAGGCAGGGTGCTGCAGACCTTTCTAGTGCCCGCGCCAATTCGTTGATATATAAATCAGATCAAATCAAATATATGTTGAAGAGGGTGGGGCTTAAGCTGCATCCCTGTCTCACCCCATGGGCCTGTGGGAATTTTTTTTGTGTTTTTTGCCAATTTTAACCACACACTTGTTGTTTGTGTACATGGATTTTATAATGTCTTATGTTTTACCCCCAACACCACTTTCCATTAATTTGTAGCAAACCCTCATGCCAAATTGAGTCGAAGGCTTTTTTGAAATCAACAAAGCATGAGAAGACTTTGCCTTTGTTTTGGTTTGTTTGGTTGTTAATTAGGGTGTGCAGGGTGAATACATGGTCTGTCGTACGGTAATTTGGTAAAAAGCCAATTTGACATTTGCTCAGTACATTGTTTTCATTGAGGAAATGTATGAGTCTGCTGTTAATGATAATGCAGAAGATTTTTCCAAGGTTGTTGTTGACGCATATCTCACGGTAGTTATTGGGGTCAAATTTGTCTCCACTTTTGTGGATTGGGGTGATCAGTCCTTGGTTCCAAATATTGGGGAAGATGCCAGAGATGAGGATGATGTTGAAGAGTTTTAGTACAGCCAATTGGAATTTGTTGTCTGTATATTTGACCATTTCATTAAGGATACCATCAACACCACATGCCTTTTTGAGTTTTTTCTTTTGTCCTGTAGCTCATTCAAGGTAATTGGAGATTCCAGTGGGTTCTGGTAGTTTTTAATAGTTGATTCTAAGATTTGTATTTGATCCTGTATATGTTTTTGCTCTTTATTCTTTGTTATAGAGCCAAAAAGATTGGAGAAGTGGTTTACCCATACATCTCCATTTTGGATAGATAATTCTTCGTGTTGTTGTTTGTTTAGTGTTTTCCAATTTTCCCAGAAGTGGTTAGAGTCTATGGATTCTTCAATTACATTGAGCTGATTTCTGACGTGCTGCTCCTTCTTTTTCCGTAGTGTGTTTCTGTATTGTTTTAGTGATTCACCAGAGTGAAGCCATAGACTCAGGTTTTCCAGGTATCTATGTTTTTGGTTGGACAGGTTTCTCAATTTCTTTCTTAGGTTTTTGCTTTCTTCATCAAACTATTTGTCATTGTTGTTCATTTTCTATGTTTTTTTTATTTGAGATGTTTAGATTTGTTAGGGAAGCTGAGAGGTCAAATATACTGTTAAGATGTTCTACTGCCAAGTTTACACTTTCACTATTACAGTGAAACATTTTACCCGGGAAATTGTCTAAAAGGGATTGAATCTGTTGTTGCCCAATTGTTTTTTGGTAGGTTTCCAAACTGCATTCCTTCCATCTATAGCATTTCTTAATGTTACTCAGTTCCTTTGGCTTTGATGCCTCATGATTGAGTATTGCTCTATTCAAGTAGACTGTGATTTTGCTGTGATCTGATAGGGGTGTCAGTGGGCTGACTGTGAACGCTCTGAGAGACTCTGGGTTGAGGTCAGTGATAAAGTAGTCTACAGTACTACTGCCAAGAGATGAGCTATAGGTGTACCTACCATAGGAGTCCCCTCAAAGCCTACCATAGACTATGTACATACCCAGCGTGCGACAGAGCTGCAGGAGTTGTGACCCATTTTTGTTTGTTATGTTGTCATAGTTGTGCCTAGGGGGCATATGGGGGAGGGAATGCTGTCACCTCCAGGCAGGTGTTTGTCCCCCTGTGTGCTGAGGGTGTCAGGTTCTTGTCCGGTTCTGGCATTTAGGTCGCCACAGACTAGTACATGTCCCTGGGCCTGGAAATGATTGATTTCCCCCTCCAGGATGGAGAAGCTGTCTTCATTAAAGTATGGGGATTCTAGTGGGGGAATATAGGTAGCACATATTCTCTGTTAAGATAATTTCCTTTTGAATTTCTAGCCAAATGTAAAATGTTCCTGTTTTGATTAATTTAATGGAGTGAGTTAGGTCTGCTCTATACCAAATTAGCATACCCCCTGAGTCCCTTCCCTGTTTCACACCTGGTAGGTGGATGGGACTACCAGCTCTCTGTAACCTAGAGAGCAACCAGTGGGTCCGTCTCCTCTATACCAGGTTTCTTGCAGGATGACAATGTCTGTATTACCGATTTCTTTGGTGAAGTCCGGGTTCCTGCTCTTTAGGCCAAAGGCAGATGACCTCAGGCCTTGGATATTCCAGGATGATATATGAATGCTTTGTGATCCTGATGGAGTGGCCCAGCGGAACCAACAGTGAAGCCATGGCTCGTCCGAGACAGAAACGGTTGAAGTAAGATAGGATTTTGTTACTCTCATCTGAGGGAGACGTTGCCACATGAGACTCTAGTCTATGGACATCCCAAGGTAGATCACCTTACTAGAAAACCCGGAGACATTACAGGAGCCGGAACTATAGCAGTGGCCAGCATCAGACTTGGAGTTCATAGCCTTTCATCACTGTACTCAGTGCTCATGGGAACTCCACTTGCCTCTCTCCATTTGGCCTTTGGGCTTGTGAGAAGCTGCCATTGCCAGTGGAAAGCACCTCAGGATGACTACAGGAGGGTCAACATTCTGAGACGCAGTCCTGCTGCCTGCGGGCAGGGACACCTCGCATTTTCTCATGCCGAAAAGCCATACTTGAAATGGTTGTTTCTCTCTGTGGGAAGAAGATATGTGTTGTGTACACCCTGCAGAGTAACAAAACAAGATGGCAACCCCAGCTACACACTGCATTGTAATCTAGCTGTTATGTGAGTTTCTAAGGGAAACTAGGATGGTTACTGTCTGTACTGTAAAGTAATGGAACAGAATTGTAGCAAACCCAGCTATATACTGAAACCCTCAGTGTAGTAGAGCTGAGATGTAAGTTTCAAGGGGAAAACTAGCTAGGATGCTTACTGTATGTACTGTGAAGTAATGGAACAGAAACCATTGAGCATCAATCCAGTTTCGCACTGTTGTGAAAAACAGCATAATATATCTGTAATGTGAGTTGCCAGGGGAAACTAGGATGGTTACTATCTTAACTATAAGTGCAACGGGAAACTAGTAACCCAGCTACACACCTCACGGTGTAATAGAGCTGAGATGTGAGTTTCCAAGGGAAACTAGGATAGTTACTGTCTGGACTGAAAAATGGTGTAACAACAACTATTGTAACCCAGCAACTGCGTGAAGAAAACAAACCACCAGTGTAACGTCACTATGGTAACATAAACCCAGCCCTATACTGGTTACTATGGTAACATAAACCCAGCCCAATACTGGTTACTATGGTAACATAAACCCAGCCCAATACTGGTTACTATGGTAACATAAACCCAGCCCAATACTGGTTACTATGGTAACATAAACCCAGTCCAATACTGGAGAATGAAGCTAACACTGTACTATTACTGTGTCTATAGTATACACTGTGCAATTCTGTACGATAGTATAGAACCTACAGTATCTGCCTTAGTCTCATACACTATGTGAAGCAGAGGAGACATGAAGGGCTGAAGCTTTTCTTTGTGGAAAAATAATTAAGCCAACGGTGTAACGTAAATAAGCTACCCAGACTAACTATTTATCAGTATTATAGCTTGGGGGTAAGAAGTTGTTCATAGTCGTTTCGTTTCCAGACTCTGTGCCACCTGCCGTGTGGTAGCAGAGAGAATAGTCTACGACTTGGATGGCTGGAGTCTTTGACAATTTTTTCAGAGCCTTCCTCTGACACCGGCTGGTGCAGAGGTCCTGCATGGCAGGGAGCTTGGCCCCAGTACATCACTACCGTCTGTAGTGCCTAACTCACAAGGGGGAATTAGAACGCTGATTATGTCTTTGGTTTCTCTCCCTCGAAAAACAGATGACAAAAAAAGATTACAAACTGGCTTTATTTACTAGTGTGGAAAGACTGATAGCCTCTCGGTATAAAGAGGGTTTATGATGTCCTTTTTTGCTGATGTGAAGAAGAAACTGAATGAGAGCCCAGCAAGGATACGGACGGAAAAATATTGCCCATATTTTCAAGAGCTGAGCTATTTAATTAATGTGTTCTTTTTGATGAAATATACTAGTTTATTTAACCAATTTAATGTATTAATTTAGACTTGGCCTATTTAATATGCTATTTTGCAGAATAAAGCTGAGTGACTCACTCATCTGTGGGTTTGGATCATAATAAATAATTATTTTGCAGAATAAAGATAATAAATAAGGGAGAAGGAAAGTCATTAGTTAAAAAATGCTGACCATTTGGAACACAACAAATACAATAATAATAGTACAGCCAAGATTTAAAAACCGTTACCTTCCCGATTTGCTTTAGCCAACATGTTGGAGTTCATTTATTATTTCATTATTTTATTTCTTTGTAACTTCTATTTATAACCCAAATGCTTGAATGAAATTATCAGACCAAAAGATGAGGACACAACAGTTCACCTGACACAAAGACTAAAGTTGAACATTCATAACTCAATATCCCAGGCCTGATTTGCCCTGACAGAAATGCATCAACCCCTTTGCAAATGTGCAAATTTATTATAATCCACATAATAATTAAAACAACCTTATAGTAGGTCATAATTTATATACCGTATGTCAATAGAACGAAGCATACAGTATTTGTTTTTATTTGAGGAGTGGTTAAAAAACAAGTTTTAATGACTCCAACCTACATGTATGTAAACTTTTTTTCTTCTTTACTAGGCAAGTCGGTTAAGAACAAATTCTTATTTACAATGACTACCCAGACGACGCCAGGGCCAATTGCGCGCCACCCTACGGGACTCCAAATCACAGCCGGTTGTGATACAGCCTGGATTCCAACCAGGGTGTCTGTAGTGATGCCTGAAGCACTGCCTCAGACCGCTGTGTCACTCGGGAGCCCTTCAACATCTTTGTGTTTTCCTTTAAGAAAATAATGGTAAAAACTAGATGGAATAGATGTGCTCAAGGATGCCCTCTGGTGTTCAACAACAAAACAGCAGGATTAGTCAGGAGCCTATATAACAGCCGCTATACATTTCAGTGCCATACTTGTATTTAGTTACCTGTTAGAGGTAAGATTGTAGCGAGCAGGAGTTAGGAGTTTGATAGTTACTCATGACCAACTCTCCTTGCGTGCAGGATGATGAGGTTTACAAAGTTGGGGAGCCCAACACCAACCTGGAAGGGTAAACCAAACCTCTGAAGGAAGAGATAATAATAATAATAATAATATATGCCATTTAGCAGACGCTTTTATCCAAAGCGACTTACAGTCATGTGTGCATACATTCTACGTATGGGTGGTCCCGGGATCGAACCCACTACCCTGGCGTTACAAGCGCCATGCTCTACCAACTGAGCTACAGAAGGACCACTATGGGAGTGGGAGTGAAGGGCCCTATCCACGCTGACTTCATGTGTCAGGACCACAACATCGCTCACATCATTACAGGTTCATGTGGGACCTATACTCACATACAGGTTACTATGTACAGGTTCAGTTCCAGTACCATATTTACAATGTACAGGGATACTGGAGCGGTACAGGTAGATACATGTATATATATCTAGGGGTAAGGTGACGAGCCTTCAGGATGTGAGTGTGCGTGTGTGTAGAGTCAGTGTAAATATGTGTGCAAGCAAATTAAATGTGTGTGTGTGTGTGTGTGTGTGTGTGTGTGTGTGTGTGTGTGTGTGTGTGTGCGTGTGCGTGCGTGTGCGTGCGCGTGCGCGCATGCGCGTGTGTGTGTGCATTGGAGTGTCAGAATGCGTCAGGGTGTAGACTCCTGTGAGTATTCATAGAGACAGTACACAAATACAGTACAAGGGTCAACAGATCCTGTTTGCTATTTAGCAACAAGTCTTATGGCTTGAGGATAGACGCTGTTCAGGAGCCTGTTGGTGTCAGACTTGATACACCTGTACCACTTTCCATGCCTTGAGATAGAAGCTGTTTTTCAGTCTCTCGGTCCCAGCTTTGATGCACCTGTACTGACCTCGCCTTCTGGATGATAGTGGGGTGAACAGGCAGTGGCTCGGGTGGTTGATGTCCTTGATGATCTTTATGGCCTTCCTGTGACATCTGGTGGTGTAGGCGTCCTGGAGGGCAGGTAGTTTGCCCCCGGTGATGCGTTGTGCAGACCTCACTACCCTCTGGAGAGCCTTACGGTTGTGGGCGGAGCAGTTGCCGTACTAGGCGGTGATACAGCCCGACAGGATGCTCTCGATTGTGCATCTGTAGAAGTTTGTGAGTGCTTTTGGTGACAAGCCGAATTTCTTCAGCCTCCTGAGGTTGAAGAGGCGCTGCCGCGCCTTCTTCACGATGCTGTCTGTGTGGGTGGACCAATTCAGTTTGTCTGTGATGTGTATGCCGAGGAACTTAAAACGTACTACTCTCTCCACTACTGTTCCATCGATGTGGATCGGGGGTGTTCCCTCTGCTGTTTCCTGAAGTCCACAATCATCTCCTTAGTTTTGTTGACGTTGAGTGTGAGGTTATTTTTAACCTGTTGGGGCTAGGGGGCAGCATTTTCACTTTTGGATGAAAGGCGTGCCCAGAGTAAACTGCCACCTACTCCCAGATGGGAATATATGCACGTTGTTATTACTGGTGGATAGCAAACACTCTGAAGTTTCTAAAACTGTTTGAGTGATGTCTGTGAGTATAACATAACTCATATGGCAGGCAAAAACCTGAGAAGAAATCCAAACAGGAAGTGAGACCTCGATATTGAAAACAGCCATTTGAAGTCCAGCTTAGATATGGATGTTTATGCACTTCCTAGGGTTTCCACAAGATGTCACCGTCTTTAGATTCTGGTTGTATGATTCTACTATAAAGGTCAGATTATCCGGACCTTCCTTTCACACCTCCTGATATAGAGGTCCTGGATGGCAGGGAGCTCGGTCCCAGTGATGTACGGGTTGTAGAGCCTGTAGTGATGTCTGCACCACCCTCTGTAGCGCCATGCAATTCAGGCGGTGCTGTTGCCATACCAAGCTGTGATGCAGCCAGGCAAGATGCTCTTAATGGTGCAGCTGTAGAGCTTTGGGGATTTGAGGGCCCATGCCAAACCTTTTTAGCCTCCTGTGGGGGAAGAGGCATTGTTGCGTGTGTGTGGACCATTTAAAGTCCTTAGTGATTTGGAGGAAGTTCCGAGGAACTTTAAGCTCTCAACACGTTCCACTGCAGCCCCGTCTACGTGGATGGGGGCAAGCTCGCCCCACCATTTCTTGAAGTTGTCTTGGGTCTAAGGTGTCTGGGATGCTGGAGTTGATGTGTGCCATAACCAGCCTCTCAAAGCACTTCATGATTACAGATGTGAGTGCTACAGGGTGGTAGTCATTGTGGCATGAAGCCTTAGAGTTCTTAGGAACAGGAATGATGGTGGTCATCTTGAGATGAGGGGATTACAGACTGGGATAAGGAGAGGTTGGAAATGACAGTGTTGATGCCTGCCATGCTCTAAGAAGACGCAGTGGAATACCGTCCGGCCCTGAGGCTTTTACGAGTGTTGACCTGATTAAAGAGAGATCCTCTGGGTCGGTAGGGGCCCTCACGCGCAGCACGGTGTTGTTATAGTCGAAAAATGAATACAATTCAATGTATTGAGTTCTTCTGGTAGAGAGGCATCGTTAGGGCAGATCCGGGTCTTCATTTGTAATTAGTAATGGACTGTAGTCCCTGCCACGTGCGCCAGAGCCTGTGTAATATGATTCCACCAAGGGAGGCTGGTGAGAGGAGCTATAGGAGGACAGGATCATTGTAATGGCTGGAAAGGAAACCGCCACTGTGGGAACAACATCACCGATGCATTTCCTAATGAGGCTGGTGACGGAGGTGGTTAGCTCTGAACATATCAGCAGTCCTGCAGCATAATCTCTGATTCTGATCACCGTTTCTCAACGGAGCGAGTAACGGGTACTTCCTGTTTGAGTGTCTGCTTCTAAACAGGAAGCAGGAGTACAGAGTCATGATATGATTGGCCGAATGGGGGGATGAGGGAGGGCCTTGTATGCTTGCTTGTAGGTAGAATATCAGGACCTTATCACCCCTAGTGGTGTTGGAGACGTGTTAATGTAAATTGGGCCTCAAGTGTTGTAATGACGTGGAATTACATTTGCAGGTGTAACGGATGTGAAATGGCTAGCTAGTTAGCGGTGGTGAACGCTAGTAGCATTTCAATCGGTGACGTCACTCGCTCTGAGACCTTGAAGTAGGGGTTCCCCTTGCTCTGCAAGGGCCGCGGCTTTCGTGGAGCGATGGGTAACGATGCTTCGTGGGTGTCAGTTGTTGATGCGTGCAGAGGGTCCCTGGTTCGAGCCCGGGTATGGGCGAGGGGACGGTTTAAAGTTATACTGTTACACAGGCCACTAGAAAAGAAAAGCAGAGTTTTTTTCTTGCGAGTTTTCCAGCTTGTTTATAGCCTCGTACAGTTTGTTACGTGCCAGCTTGTTTATAGCCTCGTACAGTTTGTTACGTGCCAGCTTGTTTATAGCCTCGTACAGTTTGTTACGTGCCAGCTTGTTTATAGCCTCGTACAGTTTGTTACGTGCCAGCTTGTTTATAGCCTCGTACAGTTTGTTAAGTGCCAGCTTGTTTATAGTTACAGTTTGTTACGTGCCAGCTTGTTTATAGCCTCGTACAGTTTGTTACGTGCCAGCTTGTTTATAGCCTCGTACAGTTTGTTACGTGCCAGCTTGTTTATAGCCTCGTACAGTTTGTTACGTGCCAGCTTGTTTATAGCCTCGTACAGTTTGTTACGTGCCAGCTTGTTTATAGCCTCGTACAGTTTGTTAAGTGCCAGCTTGTTTATAGCCTCGTACAGTTTGTTACGTGCCAGCTTGTTTATAGCCTCGTACAGTTTGTTACGTGCCAGCTTGTTTATAGCCTCGTACAGTTTGTTAAGTGCCAGCTTGTTTATAGCCTCGTACAGTTTGTTACAGCTTGTTTATAGCCTTACAGTTTGTTAGTGCCAGCTTGTTTATAGCCTCGTACAGTTTGTTACGTGCCAGCTTGTTTATAGTTTATAGCCTCGTACAGTTTGTTACGTGCCAGCTTGTTTATAGCCTCGTACAGTTTGTTAAGTGCCAGCTTGTTTATAGCCTGCCAGCTTGTTTATAGCCTCGTACAGTTTGTTAAGTGCCAGCTTGTTTATAGCCTCGTACAGTTTGTTAAGTGCCAGCTTGTTTATAGCCTCGTACAGTTTGTTAAGTGCCAGCTTGTTTATAGCCTCGTACAGTTTGTTAAGTGCCAGCTTGTTTATAGCCTCGTACAGTTTGTTAAGTGCCAGCTTGTTTATAGCCTCGTACAGTTTGTTAAGTGCCAGCTTGTTTATAGCCTCGTACAGTTTGTTAAGTGCCAGCTTGTTTATAGCCTCGTACAGTTTGTTACGTGCCAGCTTGTTTATAGCCTCGTACAGTTTGTTAAGTGCCAGCTTGTTATTTTTCTTGTCCTTAAGTGGAATGTCTACTACGTTCATGTTAACAGCTTAAAAACTCCCGTGGGGAGGTAGAATTCATCTGACCATAAGGTAATACAGGACAGGTGAAAAATGCATTGATGGATCTGATGTTAAAAAGTTTTTGACGTTTATAAAAAGTTATATCGGATACAGTTAGTGAAAATACAAGTAAAAATAAATGCCAAAAAAGTATCACAAAATAGCAGAGAGCTCGCAAAACGGAGGTCATACAGTATGCCGCCATGCTTCGCCATATTTCGTTTATGTTGAGCGGACCTGATACGATACCTAATCGAATAACTTTTTAAAACATTACAGTAATTATCGCCAATAAACTATTTTAAATATCTTCCAGGTACACTTATGTGAAACAAAATATATTTTTTTACCTTCAGGTTACTAATAAAAGGTCACGCTGACACAGACACAAAACCTATTGTTGTATTTTCATGACATGATAGCTAAAATAATTCTGTCAAATAAGTATTTCACTGCATGACCTTGCTGAAACATGCCATGCCAGGTGTCACATTTGGTGACCACTCTCAAAAGCGTCATGACAGCAACACTAGCTGGATGCTAACCACATTAAGACTTCCGGTTTCGGGATTCTGCCTTCAAAATAAAAGTTTTACAATAAAACCATGGCGAATGCTAGAGACCTCTAGTGGCCAAAGGGGCGTCTTAGCATTGGCATCGCCATTGAGGGCTTCCACCACTTTAATGAAGCCAACTGGGTGGGACTTCCAACTTAATTGGCTGATCCCTCTTGGTGACCCTGTTGCAGTCATGTCCAACCGGGTCATCAGGAGAAATCAGCCAATCGGTAAGAAGAAAATTGACTACTTCAAAATGGAGATTACCTCAATGGTGCTACCCATGCTGTCACAGAGGCTATAATGGCACAGAGTCCTCTATATCAATTGGTAAAACGCTATGCAATATTTTTTGCAGCTTTGCATAGTACACAATGTTACAAATGATGTAAATATATACAGTACCAGTCAAACGTTTATACACACCTACCCATTCCAGGGTTTTTCTTTATTTGTGTTAATCTGCAAAATTGTAATTATTCGCCTACCTCCTCATGCGTTTTGCACACAATGTATATAGACTCTCTTTTTTTCTACTGTGTTATTGACTTGTTAATTGTTTACTCCATGTGTAACTCTGTGTTGTTGTCTGTTCACACTGCTATGCTTTATCTTGGCCAGGTCGCAGTTGTAAATGAGAACTTGTTCTCAACTAGCTTACCTGGTAGAATAAAGGTAAAAAAAAAAGAATTGTACTATTTTCTACATTGTAGACTAATAGTGAAGACATCAAAACTATGAAGCACATATGGAAATCATGTAGTAACCAACAAAGTGTTATATATATATATATATTCTACAGACCATACTGAGTACTCCCCTCCCCACTTTTACAGAATCATTATTTCTCTATAAGCCAATATGTAATAAATATATAGTGATTTGGGGGCATTTATTTGACGTTGGAACGTGTTTTAAAATCCCAAATTAATCCACATTTCAGTTAAATATGAACAAATGAGTCGTTGTTAATGTTTAGACATTTTAATGTTTATTTTTATTTTTTCATACATCATTAATAAATACAGGTTAATGACACTTTTCTAATTTACGTGAGGGACTGTTAATTTGTACGTTTCCGAAATTCCGTTACCCGGAAGTACTATTTTATTTTCGCTGTCGAGACGCTGATTCCACTGTCCGGCATCTTGTGCGCGTTTGTCAAAAGGGGTCCCTGTCTGGTTTATGTACAACTCTGTAGTCAACAATGTTTGCTTTAAGATCACTAGCATTTAAATCGGTTCCATTCCCAGGGAAATCACAGTTGGTAAACTCGGGGCTTCACACCAGTGCCAGATGGAGCGGTGCAAAAGTTGCAGTTGTAAGTAAACCTGGATCAGATATAGTGTGTCGAGTAGTGGGCTACGTGATTAATGTTTGCCAAGTCAGTTCTGACCAGTTGCAGGTAGTATCGGAAATCCCTATCTGAGTAATCACTCAACTACACTCTTATATTGCGGTGTTGTTGAGTTTTGATAAATGGTCGCAACATTGAGTCAATCAGTCGCTTGCCGTTTTCAACGCTAGTATTTACACACTAAGGTTGATAGGAATTAACCTGCAAAGCCAGAAATGAAATACAATGTCATTTCAAGTCACCCTGCAGATTCTTCTTCTTCGATGTGGTTTAACGGCAGTTGTCATCCAATAAATGTTGCGTTAACTGCCACCTACTAGACTGGGGTATAACTCGTATGCTTTGCATAATTAAACAAAATTAAAATAAATACCATACTCCACTATTTAAATATAGTTATATAGTCCTACTTCATGCCAACAGTCTGAAAGGATGGGACACACCCTGTAACTCTTCTGATGTCAAGTCTCACACACCCAAATACCTCTCTGCAGCTGCCACCACAACCTCTATGTTCATAACCTCGAACTGTTCCATCCCTGCAGTACAGTTGATAACCGTTACTATAATTGCCTAAAATCTAATCTAACATGCTGACCAGACCGGACACGTTGCGTGCGCGAGCGTCGCAAAATACATTTAGAAATCCATGTTATTCAATTATTGCTCGTGCACGTCAACGAGCGGCTGCGCGCGCCATTGTGCAAAAAATTATTTTGTCCCGCGCGATCACCACAAGCAGGTAAAAATATCAAAACAAACTCTGAACCAATTACATTAATTTGTGGACAGGTCAAAAACCATTAAACAGTCATGGCAATTTAGCTAGTTAGCTTGCTGTTGCTAGGTAATTTGTCCTGGGATATAAACATTGAGTTGTTATTTTACCTGAAATGCACAAGGTCCTCTACTCCGACAATTAATCCACACATAAAACGGCCAACCGAATCGTTTCTAGTCATCTCTCCTCCTTCCACGATTTTTCATCTTTGAACTTATATGGTGATTGGCATCTACGCTTTCATAGTATTACCACGACGACCGGCTAAACAGTTCGTCTTTCAATCACCCACGTGGGTATAACCAATTAGGGGATGGCACGGTGGATACCTGCTTCTATAAACCAATGAGGAGATGGCACGGTGGGTACCTGCTTCTATAAACCAATGAGGGGATGGGAGAGGCGGGACTTGCAGCGCGATCTGCATCAGAAAAAGAACTTTGTCGGGGAAAGACTGAACATCAAAACAACAGACAATGACTCTTCTGTTTTACCACATACGCCACCCTGTCTGAGTCGCATCATAAACACCGGGAATCTTTCCCTTCAGCTGGTCAGCTTTCACGTTTACCTCTACCCCAGTAATCACTCCTTTCAATGGCACCCTTTTCTTGAGAGCAAAACAATTCACACCCCCCTCCCTCCATTAGTTTAACACCTGCTCCCTCTGACCAGCAGAAACACAAACAATTATCACAAGACCTCTTCTGAGTTACCCTCACCGATTCCACAGCACCCAACTCTTGTTTTCACCCTGAAACCACAAATGGATCAGCCAAAAGGCAAGAGTCCACTTTTTTTCTCCAAAAACGTCACTCCTACTGTCAGACTATTCTTCATCCTGACCCTTGGTTACAAGCCTCGGGCTATGAGAACTTCACCACACCCGACCGACCACCTCCGATACTTCCACTTCCTCTTTAACTCTGTCTGCTTACATGTTCTGCCATTCTTTAACAAACCATCTCCCTCACTTCCCCCATCATGTTTACCCGACTCACCGTCTTCCTCCCTCTATCGTTTAGATGACCTCTGCCTCCCTTTTCCTCCTCCGTATTCCAAGTATAACTATCTACGTATGATAATACTGCACTTCTGACATACTTCTTGTTCTTGTCTTGTCAAGGGATGCCATTTTAACCGGCTGTCACAATCAGCACGAACGCCTCGGGATGTCCACCCTGCCGATTGTCTGTAGGGTTGGTCCTTATGCAGAGGGAACCATTTAAAAAAACAAAAAAAAAACAAACATCTAATAGAACCTAAACCAACTTTCCAAACTTCCTCTCAGCTCATATCAAAATAAAAGTCCTGCAAGTGCCATGCCTGCACACAAAAAAGCAAGAACTTGTGGGGGACTTTTTTATTTTGACATGAGGTAAGCAGAGCGGAACTGACCATGCTGACGAACTGCAGACCCACGTTTGGAAATTCTGTTAAATTAGACACTACATGAATGTACTTTAAAAAAAAAATGTATTCCCCCCTGCATAAGAACCAAGCCTACAGTCAGTCGACAGAGTAAGTTGAAACTGATTGTTATTTAACTTCTGGCTTCAGGCGGACTACAACATTTTTTTTTTGCAAGCTTGTGCAGAGTCGGTCCTCTGCACCCCGAGAGGCACATTTAGGTTTCTGCACTGCACAGCTGTTTCAAATAACCAACTCATCATCAAAATGGTCAATTCTGAAAAGGCTTAGGCTTACCTGCACCTATGTTTTTGTCGTCTACAACTGCGATTCATACTTTGAATAAAAACTTTTCTAGAATCTACTTTATCCTCATTGTGTTAATCAACTGGAGACTTAACAGCTTGTATATGATAAATGTTTTTATTAAAAGTATGAATTTCAGCGGAAGGACTGCAGTTGTACAGGACAAACATTGGTACAGGTAAGCGTTTTTCAGAATTTGCAATTTGCTCTGGCGGACATTCCTGCAGTCGGCATGCCAATGCACGCTCCCTCAGAACTTAAAACATCTGTGGCATTGTGTTGTGTGACACACTGCACGTTTTAGATTGGCCTTTTTTATTGTCTCCCAGCACAAGGTGCACCTGTGTAATGATCATGCTGTTTAATGGAAAATGTCTGGGATCTTTTTATTTCAGCTCATGAAACATGGGACCGACACTTTAAATGTTGCGCTTTATATTTTTGTTCAGTATAGTTTAGTTCTTGGGAGTTGATCTAGTTTTGCATTCATTTCCCATAAGATGATCAATAATTTCTTATGAAGTGAACGTGTCATATTAATGTGAGTCATGTTAACAGGTGCTGTCTGGCTGTGGTGTGTATGACGGAACAGAAATCCACGAAGCATCTGCGTGAGTCTATTGTAGTAGTCCTATTTCCATTCTATTCCAAGCCTGTCTTACACTATACAACATCCTATTGTATTAGTCCTATTTCCATTCTATTCCAAGCCTGTCTTACACTATACAACATCCTATTGTAGTAGTCCTATTTCCATTCTATTCCAAGCCTGTCTTACACTATACAACATGCTATTGTAGTAGTCCTATTTCCATTCTATTCCAAGCCTGTCTTACACTATACAACATGCTATTGTAGTAGTCCTATTTCCATTCTCAAGCCTGTCTTACACTATACAACATGCTATTGTAGTAGTCCTATTTCCATTCTATTCCAAGCCTGTCTTACACTATACAACATCCTATTGTAGTAGTCCTATTTCCATTCTATTCCAAGCCTGTCTTACACTATACAACATCCTATTGTAGTAGTCCTATTTCCATTCTATTCCAAGCCTGTCTTACACTATACAACATGCTATTTACTTGCTTACACTGTCTTACACAACATGCTATTTACTTGCTTGACAAGATGGCTAAAACATACATCTTAAAAATGATTATAATGTTTTTTAATTGAACGTTTTAACTAGTTTATTCCAGGTGTAACTCTGTTGTTGTTTGTGTCGAATTGCTACTGCGATCTTGGCCAGGTCGCAGTTGTAAATGAGAACTTGTTCTCACCTGGTTAAATAAAGGTGAAATAAAAAATTAAAACATTAAAAATAGGCAAGTCAGTTAAGAACATTTTCCTATTTACATTGACTGCCTACACCGGCCAAGCCCGGACGCCGCTGGGCTCTATGCGCCAGTCGCCTGTGAGAAGTGGGCCAGCAGGAGGTGGCGTCTAGCCTGATGCACACGGTGAACAAGAGGTGCTACATCATTCTCTCTGATGTGATGTTGTGTGTGTGTGTGTGTGTGAGACAGGATCCTGGTGCACCTGAGCAGGGGCGGGGCCGAGGTGCAGATGTACGCCCCTGACGTGTCCCAGATGCATGTCATCGACCACGGGAAAGGGGTGCCAGTTGAGAACGAGTCCAGGAACGTCTTATCAGAGTCCGCACGCATCGCTAGGGGCAACGTCACAGATCTCGCCAAACTCAGCGTTGGCGACCATGACGCCATCATCTTCCCAGGGGGCTTTGGGGCAGCAAAAAACCTGTAGGTGGAACAGCGTTGTCATACCACGTTGTTAAAAAAAACAACCACCGTTAATTCATATCATTCATGTTTAAGTATACCTGCTGTACAAACACTTTGAGCTTCTGCAAGGGCATCTCAATGTTTCTGTCTCTGTACCCCTCAGACGGATCTGTTTTGCTTGTCTTGTGTGGCAGGTCGACGTTTGCCGTGGACGGTCCAGACTGCAAGATCAACACAGATGTGGAGCGTGTCCTGAAGGACTTTCATAAGGCAGGCAAACCTATCGGGTCAGTGCTGTCGTCGTGTGTAAAACTGTGCTTGTTTGGGGATTGAGCTCGGATAACCCAGACCCCAAAAAATATTGTGTAATCTGGTCAGATGCTTGATTTATATTTACGTAGTCTGTCCAAGAGCGACTAGGATCGAGTGCCCCTTGTAAATGAATACCTTTTGGGTGTATCTCAATCGTTTTAAAGTGGCTTCATATTCTTGTATCCTTTCCTTCCATTCACACTCATTTGAAGTTAAGCAGTCAGATGGATAGAATGCGGAAAGGAATGAAAGGTGTTTTAGAAAACTACCATCTGATATCAGTTTGTGCTCTCGGTTAAGACGAGGATTCTAGTATCCCTAACTGGTTGTATAAATGAGGAAGAGTTATTTTATTTATTGTGTTTTTTTTTATATAACCTTTATTTAATCAGGTTTAATCGGTCATCGTATATTTGTTTTAACCAGTATCAGGGAGTCATGCTGAGACCAAGGTCTCTTTCACAGATGAGCCCTGAATTACAGAAATTATAGAAAATACTCATATCAAAAAAATAAATCCAAAATGCAAACAGATTCCTAAAAAAACACAGTCCAGATTCCAAAAACACAGTCCTAAAAAACCCATTCATCAGTAATACGGTCCTCAATCAGCCTTCTGAATGGACCTAGAGGCACCAGAACATCACATTCATCAGTAATAAGGTCCTCAATCAGCTTTCTGAATGGACCTAGAGACACCAGAACATCACATTCATCAGTAATAAGGTCCTCAATCAGCTTTCTGAATGGATCTAGAGGCACCAGAACATCACATTCATCAGTAATAAGGTCCTCAATCAGCTTTCTGAATGGACCTAGAGACACCAGAACATCACATTTTAAGAACATTTTGAAGATTGTTCCAGAAATGGGGTGCGAAAAACAAAAAGCTGAATTATCTAACTGATGAGTTACCCATCCCTGAGACCAGGTTAGCTTTTTGTGTCATGAATCTTGTTCTGAAGGCAGCGCTGCATAGTGGCATTAGCTAGCACAGCCACAAAGTCATACAATCATACAATACAATTGTAAACCTGGCCTTAACCACCCTGCTAGCCTTAACCACCCTGCTAGCCTTAACCACCCTGCTAGCCTTAACCACCCTGCTAGCCTTAACCACCCTGCTAGCCTTAACCACCCTGCTAGCCTTAACCACCCTGCTAGCCTTAACCACCCTGCTAGCCTTAACCACCCTGCTAGCCTTAACCACCCTGCTAGCCTTAACCACCCTGCTAGCCTTAACCACCCTGCTAGCCTTAACCACCCTGCTAGCCTTAACCACCCTGCTAGCCTTAACCTCCCTGCTAGCCTTAACCACACTGCATATTATTTTAGTTTTCAATCTGCGTATAGTAGCTCATATGCCTAAAGGTTAGTAATGATGTTCGGTAAAGTGGGAGTTTTTGCAAAAATAATTTATAAATTAAAACCTATCAATGTGACACCAGAGGGGCCAACCTCTAAACTAAGCTAGTCACATGGAATTAGTACATTGTCCTAACCTGGCTATATTTAACCTAGGTTGTGCTGTATCTCTCCTGTGTTGGCTGCCAAGCTGCTTCCTGGGGTAGAGGTGACGGTGGGGCACGAAGAGGAGAAGGGGGGCAAGTGGCCCTATGCTGGCACTGCTGGGGCTATTAAGGCTCTGGGAGCCAAGCACATCGTCAAGGAGGTCACCATATCCTTTCACATGCTGGATTATAAATACTGAACACAAATATAAACGCAACACGCATGTATTTCACATGACTGGGAATACAGATGTGCTTCTGTTGCTCACAGATACCTTTTAAAAGAAGGTAGAGGAGTGGATCAGAAGACCAGTCAGTATCTGGTGTGACCCACCATTTACCTCATGCAGCGCGACACATCTCCTTCACATAGAGATGATCAGGCTGTTGATTGGTGGCCTGTGGAATGTTGTCCCACTCCTCTTCAATGGCTGTGCGATGTTGGCGGCTACTTGAACACGCTGTCGTACACGTCGATCCAGAGCATCCCAAACATGCTCAATAGGTGACGTGTCTGATGAGTATGCAGGCCATGGAAGAACTGGGACATTTTCAGCTTCCAGGAATTGTGTACTGATCGTTGAGACATGGGTCCGTGGTGGCGGATGAATGGCACGACAATGTGCCGCAGGATCTTGTCACGGTATATCTATGCATTCAAATTGCCACCGATAAAATGCAATTGTGTTTGTTGTTATCTACCTGTTATCTTACTGTTGACATCAGCAATTAAACACGTTTAAGGTCATTTGACATAACCTTTGATAGACGATGGCGCTTGCAATAAGTGGGTTAAACTCCCATATGTTATAAATGTTTTATTTAACTAGGAAAGTCAGCTAAGAACAAAATCTTATTTACAATGACAGCCTACTGGGGGAACAGTGGGTTAACTGCCTTGTTCAGGGGCAGAACGACAGACCTTGTCAGCTCGGGGATTCGATCCAGCAACCTTTCGGTTACTGGCTCAATGCTCTAACCACTCTAGGCTACCTGCTGCTCCAATTGTAAGCATGTTAAATATTACATATATTACAACATTTGTCAAAGGCAATGTGAAAAGTATGTTACAAAGTTACTGCACTGCAGCTGAAAGTGAATATGTAATTTAAGCTGTTTTGACGTGTGCTTTTGATTAGCCTCTGTAATCCCTGTCTCTGTGTGTGACCCTTGACCCCGAGTGTCATCACGAGGCCCACGTAGACCAGAAGAACAAGGTGGTGACATCACCAGCCTTCATGTGTGAGACCCAGGTCCACCTGATCTTCGACGGCATCGGCGCCATGGTAACCAACGTCCTCAAACTCAGTGGAAAGTGAAAGAGCAGAACCCACAATAGTTTATAATTAAATATTGTACCAAATAGCAATGTTGTCCAACTCAAATCCACTTCACCAGTAAACTATATCGAAGGAGTGTGCTCGTTATGTGGTTTTACAGCTCTCAACAAAGTATTTGTCAAAAGCTTTAGATTTAGATTTTATTATATGTGCCAGTATTCAATAGAAGTAATTATTTTGTATGTTTTTGCTGGAAATCTAGAGAATATGAATTTATTATAATAATAAACTACTTTATTCTGCTAACTAGATACAGGTTCATTTCCCTGTTATAGGAATGGAATGGAATTCTGGAGTTGTAATTTAGAGAAGCACTACTAGTTCCTGTATTGTCCAGCAGAGGGCGCTAACAGGTCACTCAGTTTTAAATGCAAACGTGTTTGAGGTTCCTCTCTCTCATTCAAAGATTCAGAGCAGGTGTACGAATTTATTAACTTTAAAATCATCAGTGTTTCTAGGCGAATAAGCTATAAATATCTCAAATGCTGAAAACAGATAATTTTTTAAATTTTTTTATTCAGCATTTCATTCAGACTTGAGACAACTTGCGCTAAGGAAAGGCAGTGTTTAGAGAATGCCTTTACTTGCCTGGAGTCATATATGTTGTCATTGAATTCATGTCTGTGGAATAAAGACATGTCAGTGAACTCATCATGTCTGTGGAATAAAGACATGTCAGTGAACTCATCATGTCTCTGGAATAAAGAGATGTCAGTGAACTCATCATGTCTGTGGAATAAAGAGATGTCGTCAGTGAACTCATGTTTTATTTATTTAACCTTTATTTAACTAGGCAAGTCAGTTAAGAACACATTCTTATTTCTCATGACGGCCTACCTAGAGGCCTCCTGCGGGGCTGGGATAAAAAAAAAAAAAAACACTAATCTAAATACAGGACAAAACACACATGACAAGAGAGACAACACTACATAAAGAGAGACCTAAGAAAACAACATAGCAAGGCAGCAACAGATGAAAACACAGCATGGTAGCAGCACAAAACATGGTCCAAACATTTGGCACAGACAACAGCACACAATTCAAATGACAACAATACAAACAAAGCAGCCACAACTGTCAGTAAGAGTGTCAATGATTGGTTCTTTGAATGAAGAGATTGAGATAAAACTGTCCAGTTTGAGTGTTTGTTGCAGCTCGTTCCGGTCGCTAGCTGCAGCGAACTGAAAAGAGGAGCAACCCAGGGATGTGTGTCCTTTGGGGACCTTTAACAGAATGTGACTGGCACAATGGGTGTTGTATGTGGAGGATGAGGGCTACAGTAGATATCTCAGATAGGGGGGAGTGAAGGGGTGTTGTATGTGGAGGATGAGGGCTGCAGTATGTATCTCAGATAGGGGGGAGTGAAGGGGTGTTGTATGTGGAGGATGAGGGCTGCAGTAGGTATCTCAGATAGGGGGGAGTGAAGGGGTGTTGTATGTGGAGTATGAGGGCTGCAGTAGATATCTCAGATAGGGGGGAGTGAAGGGGTGTTGTATGTGGAGGATGAGGGCTGCAGTAGATATCTCAGATGGGGGGAGTGAACAGGTGTAGTATGTGGAGGATGAGGGCTGCAGTAGATATCTCAGATAGGGGGGAGTGAAGGGGTGTTGTATGTGGAGGATGAGGGCTACAGTAGATATCTCAGATAGGGGGAGTGAAGAGGTGTTGTATGTGGAGGATGAGGGCTGCAGTAGGTATCTCAGATGGGGGAGTGAACAGGTGTTGTATGTGGAGGATGAGGGCTGCAGTAGGTATCTCAGATAGGGGGAGTGAACAGGTGTTGTATGTGGAGGATGAGGGCTGCAGTAGGTATCTCAGATGGGGGAGTGAACAGGTGTTGTATGTGGAGGATGAGGGCTGCAGTAGGTATCTCAGATAGGGGGAGTGAACAGGTGTTGTATGTGGAGGATGAGGGCTGCAGTAGGTATCTCAGATAGGGGGAGTGAAGGGGTGTTGTATGTGGAGGATGAGGGCTGCAGTAGATATCTCAGATAGGGGGAGTGAACAGGTGTTGTATGTGGAGGATGAGGGCTGCAGTAGGTATCTCAGATAGGGGGAGTGAAGGGGTGTTGTATGTGGAGGATGAGGGCTGCAGTAGGTATCTCAGATAGGGGGAGTGAACAGGTGTTGTATGTGGAGGATGAGGGCTGCAGTAGATATCTCAGATGGGGGAATGAACAGGTGTTGGATGAGGGCTGCAGTAGGTATCTCAGATAGGGGGAGTGAAGGGGTGTTGTATGTGGAGGATGAGGGCTGCAGTAGATATCTCAGATAGGGGGAGTGAACAGGTGTTGTATGTGGAGGATGAGGGCTGCAGTAGGTACCTCAGATAGGGGGAGTGAACAGGTGTTGTATGTGGAGGATGAGGGCTGCAGTAGGTATCTCAGATGGGGGAGTGAACAGGTGTTGTATGTGGAGGATGAGGGCTGCAGTAGATATCCCAGAGAGGGGAGTGAAGGGGTGTTGTATGTGGAGGATGAGGGCTGCAGTAGGTATCTCAGATAGGGGGAGTGAACAGGTGTTGTATGTGGAGGATGAGGGCTACAGTAGGTATCTCAGATAGGGGGAGTGAAGGGGTGTTGTATGTGGAGGATGAGGGCTGCAGTAGGTATCTCAGATAGGGGGAGTGAACAGGTGTTGTATGTGGAGGATGAGGGCTGCAGTAGGTATCTCAGATAGGGGGAGTGAACAGGTGTTGTATGTGGAGGATGAGGGCTGCAGTAGGTATCTCAGATAGGGGAGTGAACAGGTGTTGTATGTGGAGGATGAGGGCTGCAGTAGATATCTCAGATAGGGGAGTGAACAGGTGTTGTATGTGGAGGATGAGGGCTGCAGTAGGTATCTCAGATAGGGGAGTGAACAGGTGTTGTATGTGGAGGATGAGGGCTGCAGTAGATATCTCAGATAGGGGGAGTGAACAGGTGTTGTATGTGGAGGATGAGGGCTGCAGTAGATATCTCAGATGGGGGAATGAACAGGTGTTGGATGAGGGCTGCAGTAGGTATCTCAGATAGGGGAGTGAAGGGGTGTTGTATGTGGAGGATGAGGGCTGCAGTAGATATCTCAGATAGGGGGAGTGAACAGGTGTTGTATGTGGAGGATGAGGGCTGCAGTAGATATCTCAGATAGGGGGAGTGAACAGGTGTTGTATGTGGAGGATGAGGGCTGCAGTGGGTATCTCAGATGGGGGAGTGAAGGGGTGTTGTATGTGGAGGATGAGGGCTGCAGTAGGTACCTCAGATAGGGGAGTGAACAGGTGTTGTATGTGGAGGATGAGGGCTGCAGTAGATATCTCAGATGGGGGAATGAACAGGTGTTGTATGTGGAGGATGAGGGCTGCAGTAGATATCTCAGATGGGGGAGTGAACAGGTGTAGTATGTGGAGGATGAGGGCTGCAGTAGATATCTCAGATAGGGGGAGTGAACAGGTGTTGTATGTGGAGGATGAGGGCTGCAGTAGGTATCTCAGATAGGGGGAGTGAACAGGTGTTGTATGTGGAGGATGAGGGCTGCAGTAGGTATCTCAGATAGGGGGAGTGAACAGGTGTTGTATGTGGAGGATGAGGGCTGCAGTAGATATCTCAGATGGGGGAGTGAACAGGTGGAGGATGAGGGCTGCAGTAGATATCTCAGATAGGGGGAGTGAACAGGTGTTGTATGTGGAGGATGAGGGCTGCAGTAGGTATCTCAGATAGGGGGAGTGAAGGGGTGTTGTATGTGGAGGATGAGGGCTGCAGTAGGTACCTCAGATAGGGGGAGTGAACAGGTGTTGTATGTGGAGGATGAGGGCTGCAGTAGGTATCTCAGATAGGGGAGTGAAGGGGTGTTGTATGTGGAGGATGAGGGCTGCAGTAGATATCTCAGATAGGGGGAGTGAAGGGGTGTTGTATGTGGAGGATGAGGGCTGCAGTAGGTATCTCAGATAGGGGGGGAGTGAAGGGGTGTTGTATGTGGAGGATGAGGGCTGCAGTATATATCTCAGATAAGGGGAGTGAACAGGTGTTGTATGTGGAGGATGAGGGCTGCAGTAGATATCTCAGATAGGGGGGAGTGAAGGGGTGTTGTATGTGGAGGATGAGGGCTGCAGTAGGTATCTCAGATAGGGGGGAGTGAACAGGTGTTGTATGTGGAGGATGAGGGCTGCAGTATATATCTCAGATAGGGGGAGTGAACAGGTGTTGTATGTGGAGGATGAGGGCTGCAGTAGGTATCTCAGATAGGGGGGAGTGAAGGGGTGTTGTATGTGGAGGATGAGGGCTGCAGTAGGTATCTCAGATAGGGGGGAGTGAAGGGGTGTTGTATGTGGAGGATGAGGGCTGCAGTAGGTATCTCAGATAGGGGGAGTGAACAGGTGTTGTATGTGGAGGATGAGGGCTGCAGTAGATATCTCAGATAGGGGGGAGTGAACAGGTGGAGGATGAGGGCTGCAGTAGGTATCTCAGATAGGGGGGAGTGAACAGGTGGAGGATGAGGGCTGCAGTAGGTATCTCAGATAGGGGGGAGTGAACAGGTGTTGTATGTGGAGGATGAGGGCTGCAGTAGATATCTCAGATGGGGGGGATGAGGCTTAAGAGGGTTTTATAAATAAGCATCAACCAGTGGTGTTTGCGACTGGTTTACAGAGACGACCAGTTTACAGAGGAGAATAGAGTGCAGTGATGTGTCCTATAAGGAGCATTGGCGGTAAATCTGATGGCCGAATGGAACATCTAGCTGCTCGAGAGCACCCTCACCTGCCGATCTATAAATGATGTTTCCGTAATCTAGCATGGGTTGGATGGTCTTCTGAATCAGGATTAGTTAAGCAGCTGGGGTGAAAGAACTACAATAGAGGAAACCAAGTTTAGATGTAACTTTAGCCTGCAGCTTTGATATGTGCTGAGAGATGGACAGTGTACCACCTAGCCATACTCCCAAGTGCTTGTATGAGGTGACTACCTCAAGCTCTAAACCCTCAGAGGTAGTAATCACACCTGTGGGGAGAGGGGCATTCTTCTTACCAAACCACATGACCTTTGTTTTGGAGGTGTTTAGAAGAAGGCTAAGGGCAGAGAAAGCTTGTTTGACACTAAGAAAGCTTTGTTGTAGAGCATTTAACACAAATTCTGGGGAGGGGCAAGCTGAGTATAAGACTGTGTCATCTGCATATGAATGGATGAGAGAGCTTCCTACTGCCTGAGCTATGTTGTTGATGTAATTTGAGAAGAGTGTGGGGCCTAGGATCAAGCCTTGGGGTACTCCCTTGGTGACTGGCAGTGGCTAAGACAGCAGATTTTCTGACTTTATACACTGCATTCTTTTGAGAGGAACGTAGTTAGCAAACCAGGCCAAAGACCCCTCAGAGACACCAATCCTCCTTTGCCGGCCCACAAGAATGGAATGGTGTACTGTATCGAAAGCTTTGGCCAGGTCAATAAAAATAGCAGCACAACATTTAGTTAGAATCTATGGCAGTGGTGACATCATTGAGGACCTTTAAGGTTGCAGGTTGCAGTGACACATCCATAACCTGAGCGGAAACCAGATTGCATACCAGAGAGAATACTATAGACATCAAGAAAGCCAGTCAGTTGATTATTGAGTTTTTCCAACACTTTTGATAAACTAGGCAAAATAGAAATAGGCCTATAACAGTTAGGATCAGCTTGATCTCCCCTTTAAATGCAAGATGAACCGTGGCTGCCTTCTAAGCAATGGGAACCTCCCCAGAAATGAGATTGAAGATAGGCTTGGCGATGATAGGGGACGCAATCTTAAAGAAGAAAGGGTTTAAACCATCTGACCCAGATGTTTTTTTTGGGGGGGTCAAGTTTACGAAGCTCCTTTAGCACCTCGGACTCAGTGACTGCCTGCAGGGAGAAACTTTGTAGCAGGGCAGGGGAAAAAGAGGGAGAAGCATCAGGGATAGTCGCATTAGAAGGGGTGGGAGATGAGGAAGTGTTAGACGGGCAAGGAGGCATTGCTGAGTCAAATAGGAATCCTGACTTAATGAAGTGGTGATTAAAGAGCTCAGCCATGTGCTTCTTGTCAGTAACAACCAAATCATCAACTTTAAGGGACTTGGGCAGCTTTGAGGAGGAGGGTTTATTCTCCAGGTCTTTAACTATTTTCCAGAACTTCTCGTGTTAGACCCAGAGAGAGAATTTCTCCTTAAAGTAACTAACTTTGGTCTTCCGAATAGCCTGAGTGCATTTATTTCTCATATGCCTGAACGAGAGCCAGTCAGTCTAAGGTAACGACAAGTAATTTAGTCCCCTCAACTTGTTCAACAGCCAAACCATTCATTACCAGATTCAGCTGAGGTCTCAAACTTAGGTAATGATTTGGAAAAAAAGAGATGTCGTCAGTTAACGTTAAACGTTAAAGTTATCTGTGGAATAAAGTGATGTTGAATAAAGGCAGAAGCTACTCTTCCTGGGGTCCATTACAACACATTCACAGATTTCACAACACACTGTGTGCCCTCAGGCCCCTACTCCACCATTACCACATATCTACAGTACAAAATCTGTGTACGTGTGCGTATAGTGTGTGTGTTATAGTGTGTGTGTTATTGTGTGTGTGTGTATGCATGTGTCTGTCCCTATGTTTGTGTTGCTTTACCGCTGTCCCATAAGGTGTTTATTCTTTATCTAATAGCGGAGTCATAGCGGAGTCATAGCGGAGTCATAGCGGAGTCATAGCGGAGTCATAGCGGAGTCATAGCGGAGTCATAGCGGAGTCATGGCGGAGTCATAGCGGAGTCATAGCGGAGTCATAGCGGAGTCATAGCGGAGTCATAGCGGAGTCATAGCGGAGTCATGGCGGAGTCATGGCGGAGTCATGGCGGAGTCATAGCGGAGTCATAGCGGAGTCATAGCGGAGTCATAGCGGAGTCATAGCGGAGTCATAGCGGGAGTCATAGCGGAGTCATAGAGGAGTCAGCGGCGGAGTCATGGCGGAGTCATGGCGGAGTCATGGCGGAGTCATGGCGGAGTCATGGCGGAGTCATAGCGGAGTCATAGCGGAGTCATAGCGGAGTCATAGCGGAGTCATAGCGGAGTCATAGCGGAGTCATAGCGGAGTCATAGCGGAGTCATAGCGGAGTCATAGCGGAGTCATAGCGGAGTCATTTAGCGGAGTCATAGCGGAGTCATAGCGGAGTCATAGCGGAGTCATAGCGGAGTCATGGCGGAGTCATGGCGGAGTCATGGCGGAGTCATGGCGGAGTCATGGCGGAGTCATAGCGGAGTCATAGCGGAGTCATAGCGGAGTCATAGCGGAGTCATAGCGGAGTCATAGCGGAGTCATAGCGGAGTCATAGCGGAGTCATAGCGGAGTCATAGCGGAGTCATAGCGGAGTCATAGCGGAGTCATTGCGGAGTCATAGCGGAGTCATAGCGGAGTCATAGCGGAGTCATAGCGGAGTCATAGCGGATTCATAGCGGAGTCATAGCGGAGTCATAGCGGAGTCATAGCGGAGTCATAGCGGAGTCATAGCGGAGTCATAGCGGAGTCATAGCGGAGTCATAGCGGAGTCATAGCGGAGTCATAGCGGAGTCATAGCGGAGTCATAGCGGAGTCATAGCGGAGTCATAGCGGAGTCATAGCGGAGTCATAGCGGAGTCATAGCGGACTCATAGCGGAGTCATAGCGGATTCATAGCGGAGTCATTGCGGAGTCATAGCGGAGTCATAGCGGATTCATAGCGGAGTCATTGCGGAGTCATAGCGGAGTCATAGCGGAGTCATAGCGGAGTCATTGCGGAGTCATTGCGGAGTCATAGCGGAGTCATAGCGGAGTCATAGCGGAGTCATAGCGGAGTCATAGCGGAGTCATAGCGGAGTCATAGCGGAGTCATAGCGGAGTCATAGCGGATTCATAGCGGAGTCATAGCGGAGTCATAGCGGATTCATAGCGGAGTCATAGCGGAGTCATAGCGGAGTCATAGCGGAGTCATAGCGGATTCATAGCGGAGTCATAGCGGAGTCATAGCGGAGTCATAGCGGATTCATAGCGGAGTCATAGCGGAGTCATAGCGGAGTCATAGCGGATTCATAGCGGAGTCATTGCGGAGTCATAGCGGACTCATAGCGGAGTCATAGCGGAGTCATAGCGGAGTCATAGCGGATTCATAGCGGAGTCATTGCGGAGTCATGCGGAGTCATAGCGAGGACTCATAGCGGAGTCATAGCGGAGTCATAGCGGATTCATAGCGGAGTCATAGCGGAGTCATAGCGGATTCATAGCGGAGTCATAGCGGAGTCATAGCGGAGTCATAGCGGAGTCATAGCGGAGTCATAGCGGAGTCATAGCGGAGTCATAGCGGATTCATAGCGGAGTCATAGCGGAGTCATAGCGGATTCATAGCGGAGTCATAGCGGAGTCATAGCGGATTCATAGCGGATTCATAGCGGAGTCATATCATGACACTGTTGGTTGACAACTTTTCCATCTAAATGAATCTTTATCAGGTCCAGTAATGTATTCGTACATAGTGATTTAATGGATTATCTGATTGTGCAGAGGGATGATGAGCCGCGCCGGTATCCCTGAGAGGGTTGCAGCTGCTGGGCTGTCCGTCTTTCCTTTGATGCGTCACCAGTGATTGACAGGCGGTCACTCTCTGGAGGAGGCTTTAGTGGACTCCTCAAGGACCTGTGAAGAGAGAGAGAGGTCATAGTGGACTCCTCAAGGACCTGTGAAAAGAGAGAGTTCAGAGTGGACTCCTCAAAGAGCTGTGAAGAGAGAGATGTCAGAGTGGACTCCTCAAAGAGCTGTGAAGAGAGAGATGTCAGAGTGGACTACTCAAGGACCTATGGAGAGAGAGGTCAAAGTGGACTCCTCAAGGGCCTGTGAAGAGAGAGAGAGGTCAAAGTGGACTCCTCAAGGGCCTGTGAAGAGAGAAAGAGAGGTCAGACTGGACTCCTCAAAGACCTGTGAAGAGAGAAAGGTCAGAGTGGACTCCTCAAGGGCCTGTGAAGAGAGAAAGAGAGGTCAGACTGGACTCCTCAAAGACCTATGAAGAGAGAGAGGTCAGAGTGGACTCCTCAAAGACCTGTGAAGAGAGAGAGGTCAGAGTGGACTCCTCAAGGACCTATGAAGAGAGAGAGGTCAGAGTGGACTCCTCAAAGACCTATGAAAAGAGAGAGGTCAGAGTGGACTCCTCAAGGGCCTGTGAAGAGAGAGATCGGTCAAAGTGGACTCCTCAAGGGCCTGTGAAGAGAGAAAGAGAGGTCAGACTGGACTCCTCAAAGACCTGTGAAGAGAGAAAGGTCAGAGTGGACTCCTCAAAGACCTGTGAAGAGAGAGAGGCCAGAGTGGACTCCTCAACGACCTTTGAAGAGAGAGAGAGAGATCAGAGTGGACTCCTCAAGGACCTGTGAAGAGAGAGAGGCCAGATTGAACTCCTCAAGGACCTTTGAAGAGAGAGAGAGAGAGAGATCAGAGTGGACTCCTCAAGGGCCTATGAAGAGAGAGAGGCCAGAGTGGACTCCTCAACGACCTTTGAAGAGAGAGAGAGAGAGAGATCAGAGTGGACTCCTCAAGGACCTGTGAGAGAGAGAGAGAGGCCAGATTGAACTCCTCAAAGACCTGTGAAGTGAGAGAGGTCAAAGTGGACTCCTCAAGGGCCTGTGAAGAGAGAGAGAGGTCAAAGTGGACTCCTCAAGGGCCTGTGAAGAGAGAAAGAGAGGTCAGACTGGACTCCTCAAAGACCTGTGAAGAGAGAAAGGTCAGAGTGGACTCCTCAAGGGCCTGTGAAGAGAGAAAGAGAGGTCAGACTGGACTCCTCAAAGACCTATGAAGAGAGAGAGGTCAGAGTGGACTCCTCAAAGACCTGTGAAGAGAGAGAGGTCAGAGTGGACTCCTCAAAGACCTGTGAAGAGAGAGAGGTCAGAGTGGACTCCTCAAGGACCTATGAAGAGAGAGAGGTCAGAGTGGACTCCTCAAGGATCTATGAAGAGAGAGAGGCCAGAGTGGACTCCTCAAAGACCTGTGAAGAGAGAGAGGTCAGAGTGGACTCCTCAAAGACCCGTGAAGAGAGAGAGGTCAGAGTGGACTCCTCAAGGACCTATGAAGAGAGAGAGGCCAGAGTGGACTCCTCAACGACCTTTGAAGAGAGAAAGAGAGATCAGAGTGGACTCCTCAAGGACCTGTGAAGAGAGAGAGGCCAGATTGAACTCCTCAAAGACCTGTGAAGAGAGAGAGAGAGGTCAGAGTGGACTCCTCAAAGACCTGTGAAGAGAGAGAGAGAGGTCAGAGTGGACTCCTCAAAGACCTGTGAAGAGAGAGAGGTCAGAGTGGACTCCTCAAAGACCTGTGAAGAGAGAGAGGTCAGAGTGGACTCCTCAAGGACCTATGAAGAGAGAGAGGTCAGAGTGGACTCCTCAAGGACCTATGAAGAGAGAGAGGGCCAGAGTGGACTCCTCAAGGACCTTTGAAGAGAGAGAGAGATCAGAGTGGACTCCTCAAGGACCTGTGAAGAGAGAGAGGCCAGATTGAACTCCTCAAAGACCTGTGAAGAG
>NC_068427.1:47914447-47936947 GCF_023373465.1 Oncorhynchus keta
AGTTTTTCGCTGTGATGAGTCTCGTAGTGGCGTCGAATATTATATTCCTTCAATACCGAAACTTGTTGCAAACACACCAAGCACAAAGGTTTTCCGTGCATCTCTGTAAATAAATAGGACGTGGTCCATTTTTTCTTTGAAAATTCTACACTCCTTATCTACTTTTCTCCGATAGATTGTGATAATGTCATTTTGGCTAATGAGGGTGTAGCGGAGAGGTAGAGACCAAGGTATTAACAACGTCGTAACAAGCAGCAGATGGCGCATTGATACCGTCTGCTGTTTTCAGTCTGTCTCAGTGATGCGGCTTGTCTTACTCTGATGGAAAGAGGTGCGCCCCTTAGCGGATAATCCATGATATTGCAGCGAATTGTATTAAAAAATAGGGGTCTATTTATCTAGATTTTTGTCTAGATAGAGGTGTATTAATGTATTAATGTCTAGATAGCGGTTGTGTTAATGTCTAGATAGTAACGTCTAGATCTGTATTAATGTCTAGATAGTGGTGTGTTAATGTCTAGATAGTGGTGTGTCTAGATATTAATGTCTAGATAGAGGTGTATTAATGTCTAGATAGAGGTGTATTAATGTCTAGATAGAGGTGTATTAATGTCTAGATAGAGGTGTATTAATGTCTAGATAGATTAATGTCTAGATAGTGGTGTGTTAATGTCTAGATAGAGGTGTATTAATGTCTAGATATTAATGTCTAGATAGAGGTGTGTTAATGTCTAGATAGAGGTGTATTAATGTCTAGATACATGTCCTGTTAATGTCTAGATAGAGTTGTGTTAATGTCTAGATAGTGGTGTATTAATGTCTAGATATTAATGTCTAGATAGAGGTGTGTTAATCTCTAGATAGAGGTGTGTTAATGTCTAGATAGAGGTGTATTAATGTCTAGATATTAATGTCTAGATAGAGGTGTGTTAATCTCTAGATAGAGGTGTGTTAATGTCTAGATATTAATGTCCAGATAGAGGTGTGTTAATGTCTAGATAGAGGTGTGTTAATGTCTAGATATTAATGTCTAGATAGAGGTGTGTTAATGTCTAGATAGAGGTGTATTAATGTCTAGATAGTGGTGTGTTAATGTCTAGATAGTAATGTCTAGATAGAGGTGTATTAATGTCTAGATAGAGGTGTATTAATGTCTAGATATTAATGTCCAGATAGAGGTGTCTAGATAGAGGTGTATTAATGTCTAGATAGAGGTGTATTAATGTCTAGATAGAGGTGTATTAATGTCTAGATAGAGGTGTATTAATGTCTAGATATTAATGTCTAGATAGAGGTGTATTAATGTCTAGATAGAGGTGTATTAATGTCTAGATATTAATGTCTAGATAGAGGTGTATTAATGTCTAGATAGAGGTGTATTAATGTCTAGATAGTGGTGTGTTAATGTCTAGATAGAGGTGTGTTAATGTCTAGATAGAGGTGTATTAATGTCTAGATAGAGGTGTATTAATGTCTAGATATTAATGTCCAGATAGAGGTGTGTTAATGTCTAGATAGAGGTGAATTAATGTCGAGATAGAGGTGTATTAATGTCTAGATATTAATGTCTAGATAGAGGTGTGTTAATGTCTAGATAGTGGTGTGTTAATGTCTAGATAGAGGTGTATTAATGTCCAGATATTAATGTCTAGATAGAGGTGTATTAATGTCTAGATAGTGGTGTGTTAATGTCTAGATAGAGGTGTGTTAATGTCTAGATAGAGGTGTATTAATGTCTAGATATTAATGTCCAGATAGAGGTGTGTTAATGTCTAGATAGAGGTGTGTTAATGTCTAGATATTAATGTCTAGATAGAGGTGTGTTAATGTCTACATATTAATGTCTAGATAGAGGTGTGTTAATCTCTAGATAGAGGTGTATTAATGTCTAGATATTAATGTCCAGATAGAGGTGTGTTAATGTCTAGATAGAGGTGTGTTAATGTCTAGATATTAATGTCTAGATAGAGGTGTGTTAATCTCTAGATAGAGGTGTGTTAATGTCTAGATAGAGGTGTATTAATGTCTAGATATTAATGTCCAGATAGAGGTGTGTTAATGTCTAGATAGAGGTGTGTTAATGTCTAGATATTAATGTCTAGATAGAGGTGTGTTAATGTCTACATATTAATGTCTAGATAGAGGTGTGTTAATCTCTAGATAGAGGTGTGTTAATGTCTAGATAGAGGTGTATTAATGTCTAGATATTAATGTCCAGATAGAGGTGTGTTAATGTCTAGATAGAGGTGTGTTAATGTCTAGATATTAATGTCTAGATAGAGGTGTGTTAATGTCTAGATAGAGGTGTATTAATGTCTAGATATTAATGTCCAGATAGAGGTGTGTTAATGTCTAGATATTAATGTCTAGATAGAGGTGTGTTAATGTCTAGATAGAGGTCTATTAATGTCTAGATATTAATGTCTAGATAGAGGTGTGTTAATGTCTAGATAGAGGTGTATTAATGTCTAGATAGTGGTGTGTTAATGTCTAGATAGAGGTGTGTTAATGTCTAGATAGAGGTGTATTAATGTCTAGATAGAGGTGTATTAATGTCTAGATATTAATGTCCAGATAGAGGTGTGTTAATGTCTAGATAGAGGTGAATTAATGTCGAGATAGAGGTGTATTAATGTCTAGATATTAATGTCTAGATAGAGGTGTATTAATGTCTAGATAGAGCTGTATTAATGTCTAGATAGAGGTGTATTAATGTCTAGATAGAGGTGTGTTAATGTCTAGATAGTGGTGTGTTAATGTCTAGATAGAGGTGTATTAATGTCCAGATATTAATGTCTAGATAGAGGTGTATTAATGTCTAGATATTAATGTCTAGATATTAATGTCTAGATAGAGGTGTATTAATGTCTCGATAGAGGTGTATTAATGTCCAGATATTAATGTCTAGATAGAGGTGTATTAATGTCTAGATATTAATGTCTAGATATTAATGTCTAGATGTCTAGGTGTATTAATGTCTAGATAGTGGTGTGTTAATGTCTAGATAGAGGTGTGTTAATGTCTAGATAGTGGTGTATTAATGTCTAGATATTAATGTCTAGATAGAGGTGTGTTAATGTCTAGATAGAGGTGTATTAATAGATATTAATGTCTAGATAGAGGTGTGTTAATCTCTAGATAGAGGTGTGTTAATGTCTAGATATTAATGTCCAGATAGAGGTGTGTTAATGTCTAGATAGAGGTGTGTTAATGTCTAGATATTAATGTCTAGATAGAGGTGTGTTAATGTCTAGATAGAGGTGTATTAATGTCTAGATATTAATGTCTAGATAGAGGTGTGTTAATGTCTAGATATTAATGTCTAGATAGGGGTGTATTAATATCTAGATAGAGGTGTATTAATGTCTAGATAGAGGTGTATTAATATCTAGATAGAGGTGTATTAATGTGTAGATATTAATGTCTAGATAGAGGTGTGTTAATGTCTAGATATTAATGTCTAGATAGAGGTGTGTTCATGTCTAGATAAAGGTGTATTAATGTCTAGATATTAATGTCTAGATAGAGGTGTATTAATGTCTAGATATTAATGTCTAGATAGAGGTGTGTTAATGTCTAGATATGAATGTCTAGATAGAGGTGTATTAATGTCCAGATATTAATATCTAGATAGAGGTGTGTTAATGTCTAGATAGAGGTGTATTAATGTCTAGATATTAATGTCCAGATAGAGGTGTGTTAATGTCTAGATAGAGGTGTATTAATGTCTAGATATTAATGTCCAGATATTAATGTCTAGATAGAGGTGTATTAATGTCTAGATATTAATGTCTAGATAGAGGTGTATTAATGCCTAGATATTAATGTCTAGATAGAGGTGTATTAATGTCTAGATATTAATGTCTAGTTAGAGGTGTATTAATGTCTAGATAGAGGTGTATTAATGTCCAGATATTAATGTCTAGATAGAGGTGTATTAATGTCTAGATAGAGGTGTATTAATGTCTAGATAGAGGTGTATTAATGTCTAGATATTAATGTCCAGATAGAGGTGTGTTAATGTCTAGATAGAGGTGATTTAATGTCGAGATAGAGGTGTATTAATGTCTAGATATTAATGTCTAGATAGAGGTGTATTAATGTCTAGATAGAGCTGTATTAATGTCTAGATAGAGGTGTATTAATGTCTAGATAGAGGTGTGTTAATGTCTAGATAGTGGTGTGTTAATGTCTAGATAGAGGTGTGTTAATGTCTAGATAGTGGTGTGTTAATGTCTAGATAGAGGTGTGTTAATGTCTAGATAGTGGTGTATTAATGTCTAGATATTAATGTCTAGATAGAGGTGTATTAATGTCTAGATAGTGGTGTATTAATGTCCAGATATTAATGTCTAGATAGAGGTGTATTAATGTCTAGATAGTGGTGTGTTAATGTCTAGATAGAGGTGTGTTAATGTCTAGATAGTGGTGTATTAATGTCTAGATATTAATGTCTAGATAGAGGTGTGTTAATGTCTAGATAGAGGTGTATTAATGTCTAGATATTAATGTCTAGATAGAGGTGTGTTAATGTCTAGATAGAGGTGTATTAATGTCTAGATATTAATGTCTAGATAGAGGTGTGTTAATGTCTAGATAGAGGTGTATTAATGTCTAGATATGAGGTGTATTAATATCTAGATAGATATTAATGTCTAGATAGAGGTGTATTAATATCTAGATAGAGGTGTATTAATGTCTAGATATTAATGTCTAGATAGAGGTGTGTTAATCTCTAGATAGAGGTGTGTTAATGTCTAGATATTAATGTCCAGATAGAGGTGTGTTAATGTCTAGATAGAGGTGTGTTAATGTCTAGATATTAATGTCTAGATAGAGGTGTGTTCATGTCTAGATAAAGGTGTATTAATGTCTAGATATTAATGTCTAGATAGAGGTGTATTAATGTCTAGATATTAATGTCGAGATAGAGGTGTATTAATGTCTAGATATTAATGTCTAGATAGAGCTGTATTAATGTCTAGATAGAGGTGTATTAATGTCTAGATAGAGGTGTGTTAATGTCTAGATAGTGGTGTGTTAATGTCTAGATAGAGGTGTATTAATGTCTCGATAGAGGTGTATTAATGTCCAGATATTAATGTCTAGATAGAGGTGTATTAATGTCTAGATAGTGGTGTGTTAATGTCTAGATAGAGGTGTGTTAATGTCTAGATAGTGGTGTATTAATGTCTAGATATTAATGTCTAGATAGAGGTGTGTTAATGTCTAGATAGAGGTGTATTAATGTCTAGATATTAATGTCTAGATAGAGGTGTGTTAATCTCTAGATAGAGGTGTGTTAATGTCTAGATATTAATGTCCAGATAGAGGTGTGTTAATGTCTAGATAGAGGTGTGTTAATGTCTAGATATTAATGTCTAGATAGAGGTGTGTTAATGTCTAGATAGAGGTGTATTAATGTCTAGATATTAATGTCTAGATAGAGGTGTGTTAATGTCTAGATATTAATGTCTAGATAGGGGTGTATTAATATCTAGATAGAGGTGTATTAATGTCTAGATAGAGGTGTATTAATATCTAGATAGAGGTGTATTAATGTCTAGATATTAATGTCTAGATAGAGGTGTGTTAATCTCTAGATAGAGGTGTGTTAATGTCCAGATAGAGGTGTGTTAATGTCTAGATAGAGGTGTATTAATGTCTAGATATTAATGTCTAGATAGAGGTGTGTTAATGTCTAGATAAAGTATTAATGTCTAGATATTAATGTCTAGATAGAGGTGTATTAATGTGATATTAATGTCTAGATAGAGGTGTATTAATGTCTAGATATTAATGTCTAGATAGAGGTGTGTTAATGTCTAGATAGAGGTGTGTTAATGTCTAGATATTAATGTCCAGATAGAGGTGTGTTAATGTCTAGATAGAGGTGTGTTAATGTCTAGATATTAATGTCTAGATAGAGGTGTGTTAATGTCTAGATAGAGGTGTATTAATGTCTAGATATTAATGTCTAGATAGAGGTGTGTTAATGTCTAGATATTAATGTCTAGATAGGGGTGTATTAATATCTAGATAGAGGTGTATTAATGTCTAGATAGAGGTGTATTAATATCTAGATAGAGGTGTATTAATGTCTAGATATTAATGTCTAGATAGAGGTGTGTTAATCTCTAGATAGAGGTGTGTTAATGTCTAGATATTAATGTCCAGATAGAGGTGTGTTAATGTCTAGATAGAGGTGTGTTAATGTCTAGATATTAATGTCTAGATAGAGGTGTGTTCATGTCTAGATAAAGGTGTATTAATGTCTAGATATTAATGTCTAGATAGAGGTGTATTAATGTCTAGATATTAATGTCTAGATAGAGGTATTAATGTCTAGATATTAATGTCTAGATAGAGCTGTATTAATGTCTAGATAGAGGTGTATTAATGTCTAGATAGAGGTGTGTTAATGTCTAGATAGTGGTGTGTTAATGTCTAGATAGAGGTGTATTAATGTCTAGATAGTGGTGTATTAATGTCCAGATATTAATGTCTAGATAGAGGTGTATTAATGTCTAGATAGTGGTGTGTTAATGTCTAGATAGAGGTGTGTTAATGTCTAGATAGTGGTGTATTAATGTCTAGATATTAATGTCTAGATAGAGGTGTGTTAATGTCTAGATAGAGGTGTATTAATGTCTAGATATTAATGTCTAGATAGAGGTGTGTTAATCTCTAGATAGAGGTGTGTTAATGTCTAGATATTAATGTCCAGATAGAGGTGTGTTAATGTCTAGATAGAGGTGTGTTAATGTCTAGATATTAATGTCTAGATAGGGGTGTATTAATATCTAGATAGAGGTGTATTAATGTCTAGATAGAGGTGTATTAATATCTAGATAGAGGTGTATTAATGTCTAGATATTAATGTCTAGATAGGGGTGTATTAATATCTAGATAGAGGTGTATTAATGTCTAGATAGAGGTGTATTAATATCTAGATAGAGGTGTATTAATGTCTAGATATTAATGTCTAGATAGAGGTGTGTTAATCTCTAGATAGAGGTGTGTTAATGTCTAGATATTAATGTCCAGATAGAGGTGTGTTAATGTCTAGATAGAGGTGTGTTAATGTCTAGATATTAATGTCTAGATAGAGGTGTGTTCATGTCTAGATAAAGGTGTATTAATGTCTAGATATTAATGTCTAGATAGAGGTGTATTAATGTCTAGATATTAATGTCTAGATAGAGGTGTATTAATGTCTAGATATTAATGTCTAGATAGAGGTGTGTTAATCTCTAGATAGAGGTGTGTTAATGTCTAGATATTAATGTCCAGATAGAGGTGTGTTAATGTCTAGATAGAGGTGTGTTAATGTCTAGATATTAATGTCTAGATAGAGGTGTGTTAATGTCTAGATAGAGGTGTATTAATGTCTAGATATTAATGTCTAGATAGAGGTGTGTTAATGTCTAGATATTAATGTCTAGATAGGGGTGTATTAATATCTAGATAGAGGTGTATTAATGTCTAGATAGAGGTGTATTAATATCTAGATAGAGGTGTATTAATGTGTAGATATTAATGTCTAGATAGAGGTGTGTTAATGTCTAGATATTAATGTCTAGATAGAGGTGTGTTAATGTCTAGATAGAGGTGTATTAATGTCTAGATATTAATGTCTAGATAGAGGTGTATTAATGTCTAGATATTAATGTCTAGATAGAGGTGTGTTAATGTCTAGATTAATGTCTAGATAGAGGTGTATTAATGTCCAGTCTAGATAGAGGTGTGTTAATGTCTAGATAGAGGTGTATTAATGTCTAGATATTAATGTCCAGATAGAGGTGTGTTAATGTCTAGATAGAGGGTATTAATGTCTAGATATTAATGTCCAGATATTAATGTCTAGATAGAGGTGTATTAATGTCTAGATATTAATGTCTAGATAGAGGTGTATTAATGTAGATATTAATGTCTAGATAGAGGTGTATTAATGTCTAGATATTAATGTCTAGATAGAGGTGTATTAATGTCTAGATAGAGGTGTATTAATGATATTAATGTCTAGATAGAGGTGTATTAATGTCTAGATAGAGGTGTATTAATGTCTAGATAGAGGTGTATTAATGTCTAGATATTAATGTCCAGATAGAGGTGTGTTAATGTCTAGATGAATTAATGTCGAGATAGAGTGTATTAATGTCTAGATATTAATGTCTAGATAGAGGTGTGTTAATGTCTAGATAGAGGTGTGTTAATGTCTAGATATAATGAGGTGTGTTAATGTCTAGATAGAGGTGTATTAATGTCTAGATATTAATGTCTAGATAGAGGTGTGTTAATGTCTAGATAGAGGTGTATTAATGTCTAGATATTAATGTCTAGATAGAGGTGTGTTAATGTCTAGATATTAATGTCTAGATAGGTGTATTAATGTCTAGATAGAGGTGTATTAATGTCTAGATAGAGGTGTATTAATATCTAGATAGAGGTGTATTAATGTGTAGATATTAATGTCTAGATAGAGGTGTGTTAATGTCTAGATATTAATGTCTAGATAGAGGTGTGTTCATGTCTAGATAAAGGTGTATTAATGTCTAGATATTAATGTCTAGATAGAGGTGTATTAATGTCTAGATATTAATGTCTAGATAGAGGTGTGTTAATGTCTAGATAGATAGAGGTGTATTAATGTCTAGATATTAATATCTAGATAGAGGTGTGTTAATGTCTAGATAGAGGTGTATTAATGTCTAGATATTAATGTCCAGATAGAGGTGTGTTAATGTCTAGATATTAATGGTGTATTAATGTCAGATATTAATGTCTAGATAGAGGTGTATTAATGTCTAGATATTAATGTCTAGATAGAGGTGTATTAATGCCTAGATATTAATGTCTAGATAGAGGTGTATTAATGTCTAGATATTAATGTCTAGTTAGAGGTGTATTAATGTCTAGATAGAGGTGTATTAATGTCCAGATATTAATGTCTAGATAGAGGTGTATTAATGTCTAGATAGAGGTGTATTAATGTCTAGATAGAGGTGTATTAATGTCTAGATATTAATGTCCAGATAGAGGTGTGTTAATGTCTAGATAGAGGTGAATTAATGTCGAGATAGAGGTGTATTAATGTCTAGATATTAATGTCTAGATAGAGGTGTATTAATGTCTAGATAGAGCTGTATTAATGTCTAGATAGAGGTGTATTAATGTCTAGATAGAGGTGTGTTAATGTCTAGATAGTGGTGTGTTAATGTCTAGATAGAGGTGTATTAATGTCTAGATAGTGGTGTGTTAATGTCTAGATAGAGGTGTATTAATGTCTCGATAGAGGTGTATTAATGTCCAGATATTAATGTCTAGATAGAGGTGTATTAATGTCTAGATAGTGGTGTGTTAATGTCTAGATAGAGGTGTGTTAATGTCTAGATAGTGGTGTATTAATGTCTAGATATTAATGTCTAGATAGAGGTGTGTTAATGTCTAGATAGAGGTGTATTAATGTCTAGATATTAATGTCTAGATAGAGGTGTGTTAATCTCTAGATAGAGGTGTGTTAATGTCTAGATATTAATGTCCAGATAGAGGTGTGTTAATGTCTAGATAGAGGTGTGTTAATGTCTAGATATTAATGTCCAGATAGAGGTGTGTTAATGTCTAGATAGAGGTGTGTTAATGTCTAGATATTAATGTCTAGATAGGGGTGTATTAATATCTAGATAGAGGTGTATTAATGTCTAGATAGAGGTGTATTAATATCTAGATAGAGGTGTATTAATGTCTAGATATTAATGTCTAGATAGAGGTGTGTTAATCTCTAGATAGAGGTGTGTTAATGTCTAGATATTAATGTCCAGATAGAGGTGTGTTAATGTCTAGATAGAGGTGTGTTAATGTCTAGATATTAATGTCTAGATAGAGGTGTGTTCATGTCTAGATAAAGGTGTATTAATGTCTAGATATTAATGTCTAGATAGAGGTGTATTAATGTCTAGATATTAATGTCTAGATAGAGGTGTGTTAATGTCTAGATATTAATGTCTAGATAGAGGTGTATTAATGTCCAGATATTAATATCTAGATAGAGGTGTGTTAATGTCTAGATAGAGGTGTATTAATGTCTAGATATTAATGTCCAGATAGAGGTGTGTTAATGTCTAGATAGAGGTGTATTAATGTCTAGATATTAATGTCCAGATAGAGGTGTATTAATGTCCAGATATTAATGTCTAGATAGAGGTGTATTAATGTCTAGATATTAATGTCTAGATAGAGGTGTATTAATGCCTAGATATTAATGTCTAGATAGAGGTGTATTAATGTCTAGATATTAATGTCTAGTTAGAGGTGTATTAATGTCTAGATAGAGGTGTATTAATGTCCAGATATTAATGTCTAGATAGAGGTGTATTAATGTCTAGATAGAGGTGTATTAATGTCTAGATAGAGGTGTATTAATGTCTAGATAGAGGTGTATTAGTGTCTAGATAGAGGTGTGTTAATGTCCAGATAGAGGTGTATTAATGTCCAGATATTAATGTCTAGATAGAGGTGTATTAATGTCTAGATAGAGGTGTATTAATGTCTAGATAGAGGTGTATTAATGTCTAGATAGAGGTGTATTAATGTCTAGATAGAGGTGTATTAATGTCTAGATAGAGGTGTGTTAATGTCTAGATAGAGGTGAATTAATGTCTAGATATTAATGTCTAGATAGAGGTGTATTAATGTCTAGATAGAGGTGTATTAATGTCTAGATAGAGGTGTATTAATGTCTAGATATTAATGTCTAGATAGAGGTGTGTTAATGTCTAGATATTAATGTCTAGATAGAGGTGTATTAATGTCTCGATAGAGGTGTATTAATGTCCAGATATTAATGTCTAGATAGAGGTGTATTAATGTCTAGATAGTGGTGTGTTAATGTCTAGATAGAGGTGTATTAATGTCTAGATATTAATGTCTAGATAGAGGTGTGTTAATGTCTAGATAGTAACGTCTAGATAGAGGTGTATTAATGTCTAGATAGTGGTGTGTTAATGTCTAGATAGTGGTGTGTTAATGTCTAGATATTAATGTCTAGATAGAGGTGTATTAATGTCTAGATAGAGGTGTATTAATGTCTAGATAGAGGTGTATTAATGTCCAGATATTAATGTCTAGATAGAGGTGTGTTAATGTCTAGATAGTGGTGTGTTAATGTCTAGATAGTGGTGTGTTAATGTCTAGATAGAGGTGTGTTAATGTCTAGATAGTGGTGTATTAATGTCTAGATATTAATGTCTAGATAGAGGTGTGTTAATCTCTAGATAGAGGTGTGTTAATGTCTAGATATTAATGTCTAGATAGAGGTGTGTTAATCTCTAGATAGTGGTGTGTTAATGTCTAGATAGAGGTGTGTTAATGTCTAGATAGTGGTGTATTAATGTCTAGATATTAATGTCTAGATAGAGGTGTGTTAATCTCTAGATAGAGGTGTGTTAATGTCTAGATAGAGGTGTATTAATGTCTAGATATTAATGTCTAGATAGAGGTGTGTTAATCTCTAGATAGAGGTGTGTTAATGTCTAGATATTAATGTCCAGATAGAGGTGTGTTAATGTCTAGATAGAGGTGTGTTAATGTCTAGATATTAATGTCTAGATAGAGGTGTGTTAATGTCTAGATAGAGGTGTGTTAATGTCTAGATAGAGGTGTATTAATGTCTAGATAGTGGTGTGTTAATGCCTAGATAGTAATGTCTAGATAGAGGTGTATTAATGTCTAGATAGAGGTGTGTTAATGTCTAGATAGAGGTGTATTAATGTCTAGATATTAATGTCTAGATAGAGGTGTATTAATGTCTAGATATTAATGTCTAGATAGAGGTGTGTTAATGTCTAGATAGAGGTGAATTAATGTCTAGATATTAATGTCTAGATAGAGGTGTGTTAATGTCTAGATAGAGGTGAATTAATGTCTAGATAGAGGTGTGTTAATGTCTAGATAGATTAATGTCTAGATAGAGGTGTGTTAATGTCTAGATAGAGGTGAATTAATGTCTAGATAGAGGTGTGTTAATGTCTAGATAGAGGTGTGTTAATGTCTAGATAGAGGTGTATTAATGTCTAGATATTAATGTCTAGATAGAGGTGTATTAATGTCTAGATATTAATGTCTAGATAGAGGTGTATTAATGTCTAAATATTAATGTCTAGATAGAGGTGTATTAATGTCTAGATAGAGGTGTATTAATGTCTAGATAGTGGTGTGTTAATGTCTAGATAGTAATGTCTAGATAGAGGTGTATTAATGTCTAGATAGAGGTGTATTAATGTCTAGATAGAGGTGTATTAATGTCCAGATATTAATGTCTAGATAGAGGTGTATTAATGTCTAGATATTAATGTCTAGATATTAATGTCTAGATAGAGGTGTATTAATGTCTCGATAGAGGTGTATTAATGTCCAGATATTAATGTCTAGATAGAGGTGTATTAATGTCTAGATATTAATGTCTAGATATTAATGTCTAGATAGAGGTGTATTAATGTCTAGATAGAGGTGTATTAATGTCTAGATAGTGGTGTGTTAATGTCTAGATAGAGGTGTGTTAATGTCTAGATAGTGGTGTATTAATGTCTAGATAGTGGTGTATTAATGTCTAGATATTAATGTCTAGATAGAGGTGTGTTAATGTCTAGATAGAGGTGAATTAATGTCGAGATAGAGGTGTATTAATGTCTAGATATTAATGTCTAGATAGAGGTGTATTAATGTCTAGATAGTGGTGTGTTAATGTCTAGATAGAGGTGTGTTAATGTCTAGATAGAGGTGTATTAATGTCTAGATAGAGGTGTATTAATGTCTAGATATTAATGTCCAGATAGAGGTGTGTTAATGTCTAGATAGAGGTGAATTAATGTCGAGATAGAGGTGTATTAATGTCTAGATATTAATGTCTAGATAGAGGTGTATTAATGTCTAGATAGAGGTGTGTTAATGTCTAGATATTAATGTCTAGATAGAGGTGTATTAATGTCTATATATTAATGTCTAGATATAGGTGTATTAATGTCTAAATATAGGTGTGTTAATGTCTAGATAGAGGTGTATTAATATCTAGATAGAGGTGTGTTAATGTCTAGATAGAGGTGTATTAATGTCTAGATATTAATGTCTAGATAGAGGTGTATTAATGTCTAGATATTAATGTCTAGATAGAGGTGTATTAATGTCTAGATATTAATGTCTAGATAGAGGTGTATTAATGTCTAAATATTAATGTCTAGATAGAGGTGTATTAATGTCTAGATAGAGGTGTATTAATGTCTAGATAGAGGTGTATTAATGTCTAGATAGAGGTGTGTTAATGTCCAGATAGAGGTGTATTAATGTCTAGATATTAATGTCTAGATAGGGGTGTATTAATATCTAGATAGAGGTGTGTTAATGTCTAGATAGAGGTGTGTTAATGTCTAGATATTAATGTCTAGATAGAGGTGTGTTAATGTCTAGATAGAGGTGAATTAATGTCTAGATATTAATGTCTAGATAGAGGTGTGTTAATGTCTAGATAGAGGTGAATTAATGTCTAGATAGAGGTGTGTTAATGTCTAGATAGAGGTGTGTTAATGTCTAGATAGAGGTGTGTTAATGTCTAGATAGAGGTGTATTAATGTCTAAATATTAATGTCTAGATAGAGGTGTGTTAATGTCTAGATAGAGGTGTATTAATGTCTAGATATTAATGTCTAGATAGAGGTGTATTAATGTCTAGATATTAATGTCTAGATAGAGGTGTGTTAATGTCTAGATAGAGGTGAATTAATGTCTAGATATTAATGTCTAGATAGAGGTGTGTTAATGTCTAGATAGAGGTGAATTAATGTCTAGATAGAGGTGTGTTAATGTCTAGATAGAGGTGTGTTAATGTCTAGATAGAGGTGTATTAATGTCTAGATATTAATGTCTAGATAGAGGTGTGTTAATGTCTAGATAGAGGTGTATTAATGTCTAGATATTAATGTCTAGATAGAGGTGTATTAATGTCTAGATATTAATGTCTAGATAGAGGTGTATTAATGTCTAAATATTAATGTCTAGATAGAGGTGTATTAATGTCTAGATAGAGGTGTATTAATGTCTAGATAGTGGTGTGTTAATGTCTAGATAGTAATGTCTAGATAGAGGTGTATTAATGTCTAGATAGAGGTGTATTAATGTCTAGATAGAGGTGTATTAATGTCTCGATAGAGGTGTATTAATGTCTAGATATTAATGTCTAGATAGAGATGTATTAATGTCTAGATAGTGGTGTGTTAATGTCTAGATAGAGGTGTGTTAATGTCTAGATAGAGGTGTATTAATGTCTAGATAGAGGTGTATTAATGTCTAGATATTAATGTCCAGATAGAGGTGTGTTAATGTCTAGATAGAGGTGAATTAATGTCGAGATAGAGGTGTATTAATGTCTAGATATTAATGTCTAGATAGAGGTGTATTAATGTCTAGATAGTGGTGTGTTAATGTCTAGATAGTGGTGTGTTAATGTCTAGATAGAGGTGTATTAATGTCTAGATATTAATGTCTAGATAGAGGTGTATTAATGTCTAGATAGTGGTGTGTTAATGTCTAGATAGTGGTGTGTTAATGTCTAGATAGAGGTGTATTAATGTCTCGATAGAGGTGTATTAATGTCCAGATATTAATGTCTAGATAGAGGTGTATTAATGTCTAGATAGTGGTGTGTTAATGTCTAGATAGAGGTGTGTTAATGTCTAGATAGTGGTGTATTAATGTCTAGATATTAATGTCTAGATAGAGGTGTGTTAATGTCTAGATAGAGGTGTGTTAATGTCTAGATAGAGGTGTATTAATGTCTAGATATTAATGTCTAGATAGAGGTGTGTTAATCTCTAGATAGAGGTGTGTTAATGTCTAGATATTAATGTCAGATAGAGGTGTGTTAATGTCTAGATAGAGGTGGTTAATGTCTAGATATTAATGTCTAGATAGAGGTGTGTTAATGTCTAGTATTAATGTCTAGATAGTGGTGTATTAATGTCTAGATATTAATGTCTAGATAGAGGTGTGTTAATCTCTAGATAGAGGTGTGTTAATGTCTAGATAGAGGTGTATTAATGTCTAGATATTAATGTCTAGATAGAGGTGTGTTAATCTCTAGATAGAGGTGTGTTAATGTCTCCAGATAGAGGTGTGTTAATGTCTAGATAGAGGTGTGTTAATGTCTAGATATTAATGTCTAGATAGAGGTGTGTTAATGTCTAGATAGAGGTGTGTTAATGTCTAGATAGAGGTGTATTAATGTCTAGATAGTGGTGTGTTAATGCCTAGATAGTAATGTCTAGATAGAGGTGTATTAATGTCTAGATAGAGGTGTGTTAATGTCTAGATAGAGGTGTATTAATGTCTAGATATTAATGTCTAGATAGAGGTGTATTAATGTCTAGATATTAATGTCTAGATAGAGGTGTGTTAATGTCTAGATAGAGGTGAATTAATGTCTAGATATTAATGTCTAGATAGAGGTGTGTTAATGTCTAGATAGAGGTGAATTAATGTCTAGATAGAGGTGTGTTAATGTCTAGATAGAGGTGTGTTAATGTCTAGATAGAGGTGTGTTAATGTCTAGATAGAGGTGTATTAATGTCTAAATATTAATGTCTAGATAGAGGTGTGTTAATGTCTAGATAGAGGTGTATTAATGTCTAGATATTAATGTCTAGATAGAGGTGTATTAATGTCTAGATATTAATGTCTAGATAGAGGTGTATTAATGTCTAAATATTAATGTCTAGATAGAGGTGTATTAATGTCTAGATAGAGGTGTATTAATGTCTAGATAGTGGTGTGTTAATGTCTAGATAGTAATGTCTAGATAGAGGTGTATTAATGTCTAGATAGAGGTGTATTAATGTCTAGATAGAGGTGTATTAATGTCTAGATATTAATGTCTAGATAGAGGTGTATTAATGTCTAGATAGAGGTGTATTAATGTCTAGATAGAGGTGTATTAATGTCTAGATAGAGGTGTATTAATGTCTAGATAGAGGTGTATTAATGTCTAGATAGTAATGTCTAGATAGAGGTGTATTAATGTCTCGATAGAGGTGTATTAATGTCTAGATATTAATGTCTAGATAGAGGTGTATTAATGTCTAGATAGAGGTGTATTAATGTCTAGATAGTGGTGTGTTAATGTCTAGATAGAGGTGTGTTAATGTCTAGATAGAGGTGTATTAATGTCTAGATAGAGGTGTATTAATGTCTAGATATTAATGTCCAGATAGAGGTGTGTTAATGTCTAGATAGAGGTGAATTAATGTCGAGATAGAGGTGTATTAATGTCTAGATATTAATGTCTAGATAGAGGTGTATTAATGTCTAGATAGTGGTGTGTTAATGTCTAGATAGAGGTGTGTTAATGTCTAGATAGAGGTGTATTAATGTCTAGATAGAGGTGTATTAATGTCTAGATATTAATGTCCAGATAGAGGTGTGTTAATGTCTAGATAGAGGTGAATTAATGTCGAGATAGAGGTGTATTAATGTCTAGATATTAATGTCTAGATAGAGGTGTATTAATGTCTAGATAGAGGTGTGTTAATGTATATTAATGTCTAGATAGAGGTGTATTAATGTCTATATATTAATGTCTAGATAGGTGTATTAATGTCTAAATATAGGTGTGTTAATGTCTAGATAGAGGTGTATTAATATCTAGATAGAGGTGTGTTAATGTCTAGATAGAGGTGTATTAATGTCTAGATATTAATGTCTAGATAGAGGTGTATTAATGTCTAGATATTAATGTCTAGATAGAGGTGTATTAATGTCTAGATATTAATGTCTAGATAGAGGTGTATTAATGTCTAAATATTAATGTCTAGATAGAGGTGTATTAATGTCTAGATAGAGGTGTATTAATGTCTAGATAGAGGTGTATTAATGTCTAGATAGAGGTGTGTTAATGTCCAGATAGAGGTGTATTAATGTCTAGATATTAATGTCTAGATAGAGGTGTATTAATATCTAGATAGTAATGTCTAGATAGAGGTGTGTTAATGTCTAGATATTAATGTCTAGATAGAGGTGTGTTAATGTCTAGATAGAGGTGAATTAATGTCTAGATATTAATGTCTAGATAGAGGTGTGTTAATGTCTAGATAGAGGTGAATTAATGTCTAGATAGAGGTGTGTTAATGTCTAGATAGAGGTGTGTTAATGTCTAGATAGAGGTGTGTTAATGTCTAGATAGAGGTGTATTAATGTCTAAATATTAATGTCTAGATAGAGGTGTGTTAATGTCTAGATAGAGGTGTATTAATGTCTAGATATTAATGTCTAGATAGAGGTGTATTAATGTCTAGATATTAATGTCTAGATAGAGGTGTGTTAATGTCTAGATAGAGGTGTATTAATGTCTAGATATTAATGTCTAGATAGAGGTGTGTTAATGTCTAGATAGAGGTGAATTAATGTCTAGATAGAGGTGTGTTAATGTCTAGATAGAGGTGTGTTAATGTCTAGATAGAGGTGTATTAATGTCTAGATATTAATGTCTAGATAGAGGTGTATTAATGTCTAGATATTAATGTCTAGATAGAGGTGTATTAATGTCTAGATATTAATGTCTAGATAGAGGTGTAATTAATGTCTAGATAGATATTAATGTCTAGATAGAGGTGTATTAATGTCTAGATAGAGGTGTAATGTTAATGTCTAGATAGAGGTGTATTAATGTTAATGTCTAGATAGAGGTGTATTAATGTCTAGATAGAGGTGTATTAATGTCTAGATATTAATGTCTAGATAGAGGTGTATTAATGTCTAGATAGAGGTGTGTTAATGTCTAGATGTCTAGATAGAGATATTAATGTCTAGATAGAGTCTAGATAATGTGTATTAATGTCTAGATAGTGGTGTGTTAATGTCTAGATAGTGGTGTATTAATGTCTAGATAGAGATATTAATGTGTATTAATGTCTAGATAGTGGTGAATTAATGTCTAGATAGTGGTGTGTTAATGTCTAGATAGAGGTGTATTAATGTCTAGATAGAGTGTGTATTAATGTCCAGATATTAATGTCTAGATAGAGGTGTATTAATGTCTAGATAGTGGTGTGTTAATGTCTAGATAGAGGTGTGTTAATGTCTAGATAGTGGTGTATTAATGTCTAGATATTAATGTCTAGATAGAGGTGTGTTAATCTCTAGATAGAGGTGTGTTAATGTCTAGATAGAGGTGTATTAATGTCTAGATATTAATGTCTAGATAGAGGTGTGTTAATCTCTAGATAGAGGTGTGTTAATGTCTAGATATGAATGTCCAGATAGAGGTGTGTTAATGTCTAGATAGAGGTGTGTTAATGTCTAGATATTAATGTCTAGATAGAGGTGTGTTAATGTCTAGATAGAGGTGTATTAATGTCTAGATATTAATGTCTAGATAGAGGTGTGTTAATGTCTAGATAGTAATGTCTATATAGAGGTGTATTAATCTCTAGATAGAGGTGTGTTAATGTCTAGATATTAATGTCTAGATAGAGGTGTATTAATGTCTATATATTAATGTCTAGATATAGGTGTATTAATGTCTAAATATAGGTGTGTTAATGTCTAGATAGAGGTGTATTAATATCTAGATAGAGGTGTGTTAATGTCTAGATAGAGGTGTATTAATGTCTAGATATTAATGTCTAGATAGAGGTGTATTAATGTCTAGATAGAGGTGTATTAATGTCTAAATATTAATGTCTAGATAGAGGTGTATTAATGTCTAGATAGAGGTGTATTAATGTCTAGATAGAGGTGTATTAATGTCTAGATAGAGGTGTGTTAATGTCTAGATAGAGGTGTATTAATGTCTAGATATTAATGTCTAGATAGAGGTGTATTAATGTCTAGATAGAGGTGTGTTAATGTCTAGATAGAGGTGTGTTAATGTCTAGATATTAATGTCTAGATAGAGGTGTGTTAATGTCTAGATAGAGGTGAATTAATGTCTAGATATTAATGTCTAGATAGAGGTGTGTTAATGTCTAGATAGAGGTGAATTAATGTCTAGATAGAGGTGTGTTAATGTCTAGATAGAGGTGTGTTAATGTCTAGATAGAGGTGTGTTAATGTCTAGATAGAGGTGTATTAATGTCTAGATATTAATGTCTAGATAGGTGTGTTAATGTCTAGATAGTATTAATGTCTAGATATTAATGTCTAGATAGAGGTGTATTAATGTCTAGATATTAATGTCTAGATAGAGGTGTATTAATGTCTAAATATTAATGTCTAGATAGAGGTGTATTAATGTCTAGATAGAGGTGTATTAATGTCTAGATAGAGGTGTGTTAATGTCTAGATAGAGGTGTATTAATGTCTAGATATTAATGTCCAGATAGAGGTGTATTAATGTCTAGATATTAATGTCTAGATAGGGGTGTATTAATATCTAGATAGAGGTGTGTTAATGTCTAGATAGAGGTGTGTTAATGTCTAGATATTAATGTCTAGATAGAGGTGTGTTAATGTCTAGATAGAGGTGAATTAATGTCTAGATATTAATGTCTAGATAGAGGTGTGTTAATGTCTAGATAGAGGTGAATTAATGTCTAGATAGAGGTGTGTTAATGTCTAGATAGAGGTGTGTTAATGTCTAGATAGAGGTGTATTAATGTCTAGATAGAGGTGTATTAATGTCTAGATATTAATGTCTAGATAGAGGTGTGTTAATGTCTAGATAGAGGTGTATTAATGTCTAGATAGAGGTGTATTAATGTCTAGATATTAATGTCTAGATAGAGGTGTATTAATGTCTAGATATTAATGTCTAGATAGAGGTGTATTAATGTCTAGATAGTAATGTCTAGATAGAGGTGTGTTAATGTCTAGATATTAATGTCTAGATAGAGGTGTGTTAATGTCTAGATAGAGGTGTATTAATGTCTAGATATTAATGTCTAGATAGAGGTGTATTAATGTCTAGATATTAATGTCTAGATAGAGGTGTGTTAATGTCTAGATATTAATGTCTAGATAGAGGTGTATTAATGTCTAGATAGTAATGTCTAGATAGAGGTGTATTAATGTCTAGATATTAATGTCTAGATAGAGGTGTGTTAATGTCTAGATATTAATGTCTAGATAGAGGTGTGTTAATGTCTAGATATTAATGTCTAGATAGAGGTGTGTTAATGTCTAGATAGAGGTGTATTAATGTCTAGATATTAATGTCTAGATAGAGATGTGTTAATGTCTAGATATTAATGTCTAGATAGAGGTGTGTTAATGTCTAGATAGAGGTGAATTAATGTCTAGATAGAGGTGTGTTAATGTCTAGATAGAGGTGTGTTAATGTCTAGATAGAGGTGTGTTAATGTCTAGATAGAGGTGTATTAATGTCTAGATAGAGGTGTATTAATGTCTAGATAGAGGTGTATTAATGTCTAGATAGAGGTGAATTAATGTCTAGATATTAATGTCTAGATAGAGGTGTATTAATGTCTAGATATTAATGTCTAGATAGAGGTGTATTAATGTCTAGATAGAGGTGTATTAATGTCTAGATATTAATGTCTAGATAGAGGTGTGTTAATGTCTAGATATTAATGTCAGATAGAGGTGTATTAATGTCTAGATATTAATGTCTAGATAGGGGTGTATTAATATCTAGATAGAGGTGTGTTAATGTCTAGATAGAGGTGTGTTAATGTCTAGATATTAATGTCTAGATAGAGGTGTGTTAATGTATAGATAGAGGTGAATTAATGTCTAGATATTAATGTCTAGATAGAGGTGTGTTAATGTCTAGATAGAGGTGAATTAATGTCTAGATAGAGGTGTGTTAATGTCTAGATATTAATGTCTAGATAGAGGTGTATTAATGTCTAGATAGTAATGTCTAGATAGAGGTGTATTAATGTCTAGATATTAATGTCTAGATAGAGGTGTGTTAATGTCTAGATATTAATGTCTAGATAGAGGTGTGTTAATGTCTAGATATTAATGTCTAGATAGAGGTGTGTTAATGTCTAGATAGAGGTGTATTAATGTCTAGATATTAATGTCTAGATAGAGATGTGTTAATGTCTAGATATTAATGTCTAGATAGAGGTGTGTTAATGTCTAGATAGAGGTGAATTAATGTCTAGATAGAGGTGTGTTAATGTCTAGATAGAGGTGTGTTAATGTCTAGATAGAGGTGTGTTAATGTCTAGATAGAGGTGTATTAATGTCTAGATAGAGGTGTATTAATGTCTAGATAGAGGTGTATTAATGTCTAGATAGAGGTGAATTAATGTCTAGATATTAATGTCTAGATAGAGGTGTATTAATGTCTAGATATTAATGTCTAGATAGAGGTGTATTAATGTCTAGATAGAGGTGTATTAATGTCTAGATATTAATGTCTAGATAGAGGTGTGTTAATGTCTAGATATTAATGTCCAGATAGAGGTGTATTAATGTCTAGATATTAATGTCTAGATAGGGGTGTATTAATATCTAGATAGAGGTGTGTTAATGTCTAGATAGAGGTGTGTTAATGTCTAGATATTAATGTCTAGATAGAGGTGTGTTAATGTATAGATAGAGGTGAATTAATGTCTAGATATTAATGTCTAGATAGAGGTGTGTTAATGTCTAGATAGAGGTGAATTAATGTCTAGATAGAGGTGTGTTAATGTCTAGATAGAGGTGAATTAATGTCTACATAGAGGTGTATTAATGTCCAGATAGAGGTGTGTTAATGTCTAGATAGAGGTGTGTTAATGTCTAGATAGAGGTGTGTTAATGTCTAGATATAGGTGTATTAATGTCTAGATAGAGGTGTATTAATGTCTAGATAGAGGTGTATTAATGTCTAGATAGAGGTGAATTAATGTCTAGATAGAGGTGTGTTAATGTCTAGATAGAGGTGTATTAATGTCTAGATAGAGGTGTATTAATGTCTAGATATTAATGTCTAGAAAGAGGTGTATTAATGTCTAGATATTAATGTCTAGATAGAGGTGTGTTAATGTCTAGATAGAGGTGTATTAATGTCTAGATAGAGGTGTATTAATGTCTAGATATTAATGTCTAGATAGAGGTGTATTAATGTCTAGATAGTAATGTCTAGATAGAGGTGTGTTAATGTCTAGATAGAGGTGTATTCATGTCTAGATAGAGGTGTATTAATGTCTAGATAGAGGTGTATTAATGTCTAGATATTAATGTCTAGATAGAGGTGTGTTAATGTCTAGATATTAATGTCTAGATAGAGGTGTATTAATGTCTAGATATTAATGTCTAGATAGAGGTGTGTTAATGTCTAGATATTAATGTCTAGATAGAGGTGTATTAATGTCTAGATATTAATGTCTAGATAAAGGTGTGTTAATGTCTAGATAGAGGTGAATTAATGTCTAGATAGAGGTGTGTTAATGTCTAGATAGAGGTGTGTTAATGTCTAGATAGAGGTGTGTTAATGTCTAGATAGAGGTGTATTAATGTCTAGATAGAGGTGTATTAATGTCTAGATAGAGGTGTATTAATGTC
>NC_068427.1:47941947-47979447 GCF_023373465.1 Oncorhynchus keta
GCAGACCCAGTGAGCAGACCCAGAGGAGCAGACCCAGTGAGCAGACCCAGTGAGCAGACCCAGAGGAGCAGACCCAGTGAGCAGACCCAGAAGAGCAGACCCAGAGGAGCAGACCCAGTGAGCAGACCCAGAGGAGCAGACCCAGTGAGCAGACCCAGAGGAGCAGACCCAGTGAGCAGACCCAGTGAGCAGACCCAGAGGAGCAGACCCAGTGAGCAGACCCAGAGGAGCAGACCCAGTGAGCAGACCCAGAGGAGCAGACCCAGTGAGCAGACCCAGAGGAGCAGACCCAGTGAGCAGACCCAGTGAGCAGACCCAGTGAGCAGACCCAGTGGAGCAGACCCAGAGGAGCAGACCCAGTGAGCAGACCCAGTGAGCAGACCCAGTGAGCAGACCCAGTGAGCAGGCCCAGTGGAGCAGACCCAGAGGAGCAGACCTAGAGGAGCAGACCCAGAGGAGCAGACCCAGAGGAGCAGACCTAGAGGAGCAGACCCAGTGAGCAGACCCAGTGAGCAGACCCAGAGGAGCAGACCCAGAGGAGCAGACCCAGTGAGCAGACCCAGAGGAGCAGACCCAGAGGAGCAGACCCAGAGGAGCAGACCCAGAGGAGCAGACCCAGAGGAGCAGACCCAGAGGAGCAGACCCAGTGAGCAGACCCAGAGGAGCAGACCTAGAGGAGCAGACCCAGAGGAGCAGACCTAGAGGAGCAGACCCAGAGGAGCAGACCCAGTGAGCAGACCCAGTGTGCAGACCCAGAGGAGCAGACCCAGAGGAGCAGACCCAGAGGAGCAGACCCAGAGGAGCAGACCCAGAGGAGCAGACATAGAGGAGCAGACCCAGAGGAGCAGACCTAGAGGAGCAGACCCAGAGGAGCAGACCCAGTGAGCAGACCCAGTGTGCAGACCCAGAGGAGCAGACCCAGAGGAGCAGACCTAGAGGAGCAGACCCAGAGGAGCAGACCTAGAGGAGCAGACCCAGAGGAGCAGACCCAGAGGAGCAGACCCAGTGAGCAGACCCAGTGTGCAGACCCAGAGGAGCAGACCCAGAGGAGCAGACATAGAGGAGCAGACCCAGAGGAGCAGACCCAGTGTGCAGACCCAGAGGAGCAGACCCAGTGAGCAGACCCAGAGGAGCAGACCCAGAGGAGCAGACCCAGTGTGCAGACCCAGAGGAGCAGACCCAGAGGAGCAGACCCAGTGAGCAGACCCAGTGAGCAGACCCAGAGGAGCAGACCCAGAGGAGCAGACCCAGTGAGCAGACCCAGTGAGCAGACCCAGAGGAGCAGACCCAGTGTGGTTTCCTTGTCTCATTTGTCCTGAAGGTTTCTGATGTACGTCAACACAGAGACTCACACAGAGACTCACACAGAGACTCACACAGGGACTCACACAGAGACTCACACAGAGACTCACACAGAGACTCACACAGAGACTCACACAGGGACTCACACAGGGACTCACACAGGGACTCACACAGGGACTCACACAGAGACTCACACAGGGACTCACACAGGGACTCACACAGACGCTGCTGCTGCACCAACTCGTCTTCACTGAGGCTGAATCACAATATAACCAGAGCTCTTAATGTCCCCGGGGGCAATGAGCAGTTGATGAGCTGATATCTCCGTTCAGATAATCTCTCGCGGACAGACCACTTAAACCATCAAACAATGTGACCAAATGACGTGAGATTTTATGCCTGGGTTTGCTAAAATTATTACAAGGTATAATTTACATTGAGTAACGGGGGGGATTATTGAGTCAATATTATGTGTATTAGATATAAATACAAGTGTTTCCTTTTAGAGCAGCTCCATGCAATATTATGTGTATTAGATATAAATACAAGTGTTTCCTTTTAGAGCAGCTCCATGCTCCATGAGAGAAATAGCATGAGAGTTCATCCAGACAACATGTTCTAATGTATTCGCTATGGTCAAGGCCCGTATGTACCCCCACGTATGTGACCCCCACGTATGTGACCCCCACGTATGTGACCCCCACGGTTCTGTAAATTACCATGTGATGTCATACAGGACGATCGGAAAGAATTCCCCGAACCCATGTACTTTTTAATTTTTTCTTCCACATTTTCTTACATTACAGACTTATTCTAAAATTGATTAAATATATACGTGTGTTGTTCTTTTTCCCCTCCATCTCATCAATCTATCTCTTGTCTCTGACCTGTTTTTAAAAAAAGGCCACTTGGAGGGTGTCTCGTAAGTAGGACCAGGTCTCTCTGTAACAACTCATCTACTCATAATGCACATGAGCTGTTCAGTCTGGACCTCTGCTAGAGGTCAAAGGTCGCCATCAACATAGACAGGGAAGGGGTCGAGCTCCCGTCCGTCAGTCAGAGGCGGAAGCAGATGCGTCATCCATATAGAGGGCACCCCCCCGCCTCCCCCAGATTTCTCCTGTTGAAAATAATAAAAAAAATATATACAGTATTAATATATTGTTGTTTCTCTGTAAATCTTCTGACCACTTAGTCATTTTACGAAGTTGGATTTAGCCCAGAGAGGTTCCCAATCTCCCAATCTCATAACTAGCCACTAAGAGGCCATTTTACACTTTAAATGAAGTTAGAGTAACTAGCTAGCCTGACGGTCTTAGTTGGCTGCTGGCGCGGTTTTACACTATAAATGAAGTCAGAGTAACTAGCTAGCCTGACGGTCTTAGTTGGCTGCTGGCGCGGTTTTACACTATAAATTAAGTCAGAGTAACTAGCTAGCCTGACGGTCTTAGTTGGCTGCTGGCGCGGTTTTACACTATAAATGAAGTCAGAGTAACTAGCTAGCCTGACGGTCTTAGTTGGCTCCTGGCGCGGTTTTACACTATAAATGAAGTCAGAGTAACTAGCTAGCCTGACTGTCTTAGTTGACTGCTGGCTCGGTTTTACACTGTAAATGAAGTCAGAGTAACTAGCTAGCCTGACGGTCTTAGTTGGCTGCTGGCGCGGTTTTACACTATAAATGAAGTCAGAGTAACTAGCTAGCCTGACGGTCTTAGTTGGCTGCTGGCGCGGTTTTACACTATAAATGAAGTCAGAGTAACGAGCTAGCCTGGCGGTCTTAGTTGCCTGCTGGCGCGGTTTTACACTATAAATGAAGTCAGAGTAACTAGCTAGCCTGACGGTCTTAGTTGCCTGCTGGCGCGGTTTTACACTATAAATGAAGTCAGAGTAACTAGCTAGCCTGACGGTCTTAGTTGGCTGCTGGCGCGGTTTTACACTATAAATGAAGTCAGAGTAACGAGCTAGCCTGACGGTCTTAGTTGGCTGCTGGCGCGGTTTTACACTATAAATGAAGTCAGAGTAACGAGCTAGCCTGACGGTCTTAGTTGGCTGCTGGCACGGTTTTACACTATAAATGAAGTCAGAGTAACTAGCTAGCCTGACGGTCTTAGTTTGCTGCTGGCGCGGTTTTACACTATAAATGAAGTCAGAGTAACGAGCTAGCCTGACGGTCTTAGTTGCCTGCTGGCACGGTTTTACACTATAAATGAAGTCAGAGTAACTAGCTAGCCTGACGGTCTTAGTTGGCTGCTGGCGCGGTTTTACACTATAAATGAAGTCAGAGTAACTAGCTAGCCTGACGGTCTTCGTTGGCTGCTGGCGCGGTTTTACACTATAAATGAAGTCAGAGTAACTAGCTAGCCTGACGGTCTTAGTTGGCTGCTGGCGCGGTTTTACACTATAAATGAAGTCAGAGTAACTAGCTAGCCTGACGGTCTTAGTTGGCTGCTGGCGCGGTTTTACACTATAAATGAAGTCAGAGTAACTAGCTAGCCTGACGGTCTTAGTTGGCTGCTGGCGCGGTTTTACACTATAAATAAGTCAGAGTAACTAGCTAGCCTGACGGTCTTAGTTGGCTGCTGGCGCGGTTTTACACTATAAATAAGTCAGAGTAACTAGCTAGCCTGACGGTCTTAGTTGGCTGCTGGCACGGTTGGTAGTCTTTAGAAAAGCCATAATTAAATGCACTGAATACGACTTCCACATTCCTTTAAATCTTTTACCCAGATTTTAGCAGAGATGTCGAGAAGAGATGTAAAGAAAAGAAAATGACTGCAAGTCAGGAGGATACAGACAGCTCAAGATGCTTAGATATGCAGAAAAAAATATATACAGATTTTTTTTCACATAGAATTAAACATAATGATTACGGCTCTAGATTTCAGGAAAAAGCTGATTCAGGTGTTTGAGAAAATAATAAGGCTGGAGGCCTCTCCTTGGCGTGAAGATATTTGAACTTGTCCAGAGAATATTGGCTTTCAGTTCGAAAGTAAGTCATAATAATATCAATAACAACCATGAACTACGTACAGACATTTAATTAACTGATGTATTTTGGCAAGTTGTCAATTCATTGGCACAATATCATCCACTTAATCGTTTAAAAGAGAACTTGGCACCGGTTAAGTCTGTCAGGGGATTAACCCGATGTGTAAATGTAATCTGTTGCTGTATTTGTGTTGTGTTATCTGTGATTGTTTTGTTTGTCTTGTTTAATTTCTTAATCATTGTACCTAAACTGTATGTGTAAACATGTATAAGCAGGGCCCAGCTGTTAAAGAGACATTGGTCTCAGTCTGTGTTCCTTGTTGAAATTAAGGTATAATAAATAATAATAATAATAATAATAATAATAATAATAATTAATAATAATAACAATTAATAATAAGTAATAATAATAATAATAATAGTAATAATTACTACGACTAATAATAATAATAATTAGTAATAATAACAATAATAATAATTACTACTAATAATAATAATAATAATTAATAATGATAATAATTAATAATAATGATAATTAATACGAATAATTAATAATAATAATAATAATAATAATAATAATACCAATATTAATAATAATAATAATTAATAATAACAATAATAATTAATGATAATAATCATTAATACTAATAATTAATACTAATAATAATAATACTAATATTAATAATAATAATAATTAATAATAATAATAATTAATAATAATAATAATCATAGAATCGGTAAGAGTTGTTTCCCATCCCACTGGACATAAACTGGTTGAATCAACGTTGTTTCAACGTAATTTGTCAATGTATTGTGACGTGGAATCTACATGGAAAATACATTGGATTGAATGAAGTCATCAACGTAAACTGTTGTTTTGAGGGTGAAGTTTCAAGCACAGAATTGTCATCATGGTAACTCATTTTCAACATAGATAAACCTTTTATGAAATATGTTGAATTCGTACATTTGAAACAATGTCAGATCTTCAACTTTATATCCACTATCAAAACAATTAGTTGATCTGTCTACAGCACCTCCTACTGGAGAGTTGATCTATCTACAGCACCTCCTACTGGAGAGTTGATCTATCTACAGCACCTCCTACTGGAGAGTTGATCTGTCTACAGCACCTCCTACTGGAGAGTTGATCTATCTACAGCACCTCCTACTGGAGAGTTGATCTATCTACAGCACCTCCTACTGGAGAGTTGATCTATCTACAGCACCTCCTACTGGAGAGTTGATCTATCTACAGCACCTCCTACTGGAGAGTTGATCTATCTACAGCACCTCCTACTGGAGAGTTGATCTATCTACAGCACCTCCTACTGGAGAGTTGATCTATCTACAGCACCTCCTACTGGAGAGTTGATCTATCTACAGCACCTCCTATTGGAGAGATGATCTATCTACAGCACCTCCTACTGGAGAGTTGATATATCTACAGCACCTCCTACTGGAGGGTTGATCTGTCTACAGCACCTCCTACTGGAGAGTTGATCTATCTACAGCACTTCCTATTGGAGAGTTGATCTGTCTACAGCACCTCCTACTGGAGGGTTGATCTATCTACAGCACCTCCTACTGGAGAGTTGATCTATCTACAGCACTTCCTATTGGAGAGTTGATCTGTCTACAGCACCTCCTACTGGAGAGTTGATCTATCTACAGCACTTCCTATTGGAGAGTTGATCTGTCTACAGCACCTCCTACTGGAGAGTTGATCTATCTACAGCACCTCCTACTGGAGGGTTGAACTATCTACAGCACCTCCTACTGGAGAGTTGATCTATCTACAGCACCTCCTATTGGAGAGATGATCTATCTACAGCACCTCCTACTGGAGAGTTGATCTATCTACAGCACCTCCTACTGGAGGGTTGATCTGTCTACAGCACCTCCTACTGGAGAGTTGATCTATCTACAGCACTTCCTATTGGAGAGTTGATCTGTCTACAGCACCTCCTACTGGAGGGTTGATCTATCTACAGCACCTCCTACTGGAGAGTTGATCTATCTACAGCACTTCCTATTGGAGAGTTGATCTGTCTACAGCACCTCCTACTGGAGAGTTGATCTATCTACAGCACCTCCTACTGGAGAGTTGATCTATCTACAGCACCTCCTACTGGAGGGTTGATCTATCTACAGCACCTCCTACTGGAGAGTTGATCTATCTACAGCACCTCCTATTGGAGAGATGATCTATCTACAGCACCTCCTACTGGAGAGTTGATCTATCTACAGCACCTCCTACTGGAGGGTTGATCTGTCTACAGCACCTCCTACTGGAGAGTTGATCTATCTACAGCACTTCCTATTGGAGAGTTGATCTGTCTACAGCACCTCCTACTGGAGGGTTGATCTATCTACAGCACCTCCTACTGGAGAGTTGATCTATCTACAGCACCTCCTACTGGAGAGTTGATCTATCTACAGCACCTCCTACTGGAGAGTTGATCTATCTACAGCACCTCCTACTGGAGAGTTGATCTATCTGCACCTCCTACAGGAGAGTTGATCTATCAGCACCTCCTACTGGAGAGTTGATCTATCTACAGCACCTCCTACTGAGAGTTGATGTATCTACATCACCTCCTACTGGAGAGTTGATCTATCTACAGCACCTCCTACTGGAGAGTTGATCTATCTACAGCACCTCCTACTGGAGAGTTGATCTGTCTACAGCACCTCCTACTGGAGAGTTGATCTATCTACAGCACCTCCTACTGGAGAGTTGATCTATCTACAGCACCTCCTACTGGAGAGTTGATCTATCTGCATCTGATCTATCTACAGCACCTCCTACTGGAGAGTTGATCTATCTACAGCACCTCCTACTGGAGAGTTGATCTATCTACAGCACCTCCTACTGGAGAGTTGATCTATCTACAGCACCTCCTACTGGAGAGTTGATCTATCTACAGCACCTCCTATTGGAGAGATGATCTATCTACAGCACCTCCTACTGGAGAGTTGATATATCTACAGCACCTCCTACTGGAGGGTTGATCTGTCTACAGCACCTCCTACTGGAGAGTTGATCTATCTACAGCACTTCCTATTGGAGAGTTGATCTGTCTACAGCACCTCCTACTGGAGGGTTGATCTATCTACAGCACCTCCTACTGGAGAGTTGATCTATCTACAGCACTTCCTATTGGAGAGTTGATCTGTCTACAGCACCTCCTACTGGAGAGTTGATCTATCTACAGCACTTCCTATTGGAGAGTTGATCTGTCTACAGCACCTCCTACTGGAGAGTTGATCTATCTACAGCACCTCCTACTGGAGGGTTGAACTATCTACAGCACCTCCTACTGGAGAGTTGATCTATCTACAGCACCTCCTATTGGAGAGATGATCTATCTACAGCACCTCCTACTGGAGAGTTGATCTATCTACAGCACCTCCTACTGGAGGGTTGATCTGTCTACAGCACCTCCTACTGGAGAGTTGATCTATCTACAGCACTTCCTATTGGAGAGTTGATCTGTCTACAGCACCTCCTACTGGAGGGTTGATCTATCTACAGCACCTCCTACTGGAGAGTTGATCTATCTACAGCACTTCCTATTGGAGTTGATCTGTTACAGCACCTCCTACTGGAGAGTTGATCTATCTACAGCACCTCCTACTGGAGAGTTGATCTATCTACAGCACCTCCTACTGGAGGGTTGATCTATCTACAGCACCTCCTACTGGAGAGTTGATCTATCTACAGCACCTCCTATTGGAGAGATGATCTATCTACAGCACCTCCTACTGGAGAGTTGATCTATCTACAGCACCTCCTACTGGAGGGTTGATCTGTCTACAGCACCTCCTACTGGAGAGTTGATCTATCTACAGCACTTCCTATTGGAGAGTTGATCTGTCTACAGCACCTCCTACTGGAGGGTTGATCTATCTACAGCACCTCCTACTGGAGAGTTGATCTATCTACAGCACCTCCTACTGGAGAGTTGATCTATCTACAGCACCTCCTACTGGAGAGTTGATCTATCTACAGCACCTCCTACTGGAGAGTTGATCTATCTACAGCACCTCCTACAGGAGAGTTGATCTATCTATAGCACCTCCTACTGGAGAGTTGATCTATCTACAGCACCTCCTACTGGAGAGTTGATGTATCTACATCACCTCCTACTGGAGAGTTGATCTATCTACAGCACCTCCTACTGGAGAGTTGATCTATCTACAGCACCTCCTACTGGAGGGTTGATCTATCTACAGCACCTCCTACAGGAGAGTTGATCTATCTACAGCACCTCCTACTGGAGGGTTGATCTATCTACAGCACCTCCTACTGGAGGGTTGATCTGTCTACAGCACCTCCTACTGGAGAGTTGATCTGTCTACAGCACCTCCTACTGGAGAGTTGATGTATCTACATCACCTCCTATTGGAGAGTTGATGTATCTACAGCACCTCCTATTGGAGAGTTGATATATCTACAACTATCCATTTGGTCTCCCATCCAGGGTTTTAACTTCTGTTATTGACCAAATACTTATTTTCCACCATAATTTGCAAATCAATTCATAAAAAATCCTACAATGTGATTTTCTGGATTTTTTTCTTCTCATTTTGTCTGTCATAGTTGAAGTGTACCTATGATGAAAATTACAGGCTTCTCTCATCTTTTTAAGTGGGAGAACTTGCACAATTGGTGGCTGACTAAATACTTTTTTTGCCCCACTGTAACAGTTTACTGTTGTTACCTGTTATTGTGTACTGTGGTAGCATATAACAGTGTTACTCTCCTCCTCTCCTCTACTCCTCCCCTCCCTCCTCCTCTCCATCTCTCCTCTCCTCTCCTCTACTCCTCCCACCTCTACTCCTCCTCTAGTCCTTCTCTACTCCTCTCCTCTACTCCTCCCACCTCTACTCCTCCTCTACTCCTCACCTCCTCTCTCCTCTACTCCTCCCACCTCTACTCCTCCTTTCCTCCTCTCCTCCTCCTCACCTCTTCTACTCCTCTCCTCCCTCCTCCTCTCCTCCTCCCCTCCCTCCTCCTCTCCTCCTCTCTTTGTTCCTCTACTCCTCCTCTCCTCTCGTCTCTCCTCTCTACTCCTCTCCTCCCTCCTCCCTCTCTTCTCCTTCTCCTCCTCCTCCCTCCTCTTCTCCTCCTCCCTCCTCTTCTCCTCCCTCCTCTCCTCCTCTTATTCCTTCTTTTTACTCCTCTTCTCAATATTATGGCACTTCCTTATTCCAGACAGGCCTTCACCCCTCCGCCCCCCTCCATTCTTCCTCCCCAGCCCCCCAGTCCAGCCTGTCAGAGAAGCACAATGTCAGTCTATTAGTATGGTAATGAGGCCTTGGGCCGACAGGTGGCTGGGTAGACAGCTCAATTAAGCTGCTCATTAAAGGAGAAGCTAACAGAGCAGCCAGCACAGCAAGGCTAAGAGACAATGTGATGTCATAGGCAACAAATTGGTCAGGAGTGTGTACGTGTGTGTGTGTGTGTGTGTGTGTGTGTGTGTGTGTGTGTGTGTGTGTGTGTGTGTGTGTGTGTGTGTGTGTGTGTGTGTGCGTGTGCGTGTGCGTGTGTGTGTGTGTGTGTGGTAGAGAGGGCAGTGAAAAGAGTTGGCAGTGGAACACCAGTCTGTAAAATGACAGAACATTGATGGACACGACTAATAAGGGAAGCTATTGCTTTATATTGAGTTAAGATGAGAGGAAGAGGAGGGAGGGAGAGAAAGGTGGAGGGATGGGAGGAGGGAGGGAAGTAGAGGAGAACAACAAGTCACTCAAACTTGGCCTTTCTCTCTCCCCTCAGACTGTCCGTCGCCGAGTCGCCCTCATTGATCAGTAGCTTGGTTATCAGCTTGACCAAGACTGAGAACAGGTCTAATTACCACAAATCAGACACTAGAGGACTGGGTAGTCAAATAGTGTCTCAAACTAACTTCAGACAGACTTTTTACAGACATACAACACATTCTGGACAGGAACTATGGTTTTTTTTTTGGGGGGGGGGGGGTGGGGGGAGTTCCTCTCATTTGAATGATCCAAGGTTTGGGATAGAGTTAAAACACTAAGTTTAGTCGTTCATTTGGAATGGTTAAGTTAAGGGTTAAGGTTTGGTAAACATAAAAAAATATATATTGATATAGGGTTTACCACTGGGATTGAAAATGCACGCTCACTGTTTCCCCTAGTGGCCCTGTTTTGAAGGCATTTCCGAACGTCCTCAGGACATGGACAGATGTCCAGTTTCGAAGTCAATTTTGAGCGATATCGCCTGGTAACAGTCAGTGTTTATTGTAAAAAGATGGTGAGTAAAGTTGTAACAAGGCATGATAATCAGTTTGTAAACCTAACCAATTTAGCTGGTAAACCAGGTTCACTCTACCATGAAATGGGGCCGTTTGAGTCTCTCTCTCTCTCTCTGTCTCTCTCTCTCTCTCTCTCTCTCTCTCTCTCTCTCTCTCTCTCTCTCTCTCTCAAATATGGGTTGTATTTACAATGGTGTTTGTTCTTCACTGGTTGCCCTTTTCTCGTGGCAACAGGTCACACATCTTGCTGCTGTGATGAAACACTGTGGAATTTCACCCAGTAGATATGGGAGTTTATCAAATTTGGATTTGTTTTCAAATTCTTTGTGGATCTGTGTAATCTGAGGGAAATATGTGTCTCTAATATGGTCATACATTGGACAGGAGTTTAGGAAGTGCAGCTCAGTTTCCACCTCATTTTGTGGGCAGTGAGCACATAGCCTGTCTTCTCTTGAGAGCCATGTCTGCCTACGGCGGCCTTTCTCAATAGCAAGGCTATGCTCACTGAGTCTGTACATAGTCAAAGCTTTCCTTAATTTTGGGTCAGTCACAGTGGTCAGGTATTCTGCTGCTGTGTAATCTCTGTGTAGGGCCAAATAGCATTCTAGTTTGCTCTGTTTTTTTGTTAATTCTTTCCAATCTGTCAAGTAATTATCTTTTTGTTTTCTCATGATTTGGTTGGGTCTAATTGTGCTGCTGTCCTGGGGCTCTGTAGGGTGTGTTTGTGTTTGTGAACAGAGCCCCCTGGACCAGCTTGCTTAGGGGACTCTTCTCCCGGTTCATCTTTCTGTAGGTGATGGCTTTGTTGTGGAAGGTTTGAGAATCGCTTCCTTTTAGGTGGTTATAGAATTTAACGGCTCTTTTCGGCCTAATTTTTGCAGAATTCTGATATTTTCGGATATTTTTGCAGAATTCTGCGTGCAGAGTCTCAATTTGGTGTTTGTTCCATTTTGTGAAGTCTTGGTTGGTGAGCGGGACCCCAGACCTCACAACCATAAAGGGCAATGGGCTCTATGACTGATTCAAGTATTTTTAGCCAAATCCTAATTGGTATGTTGAAATTTATGTTCCTTTTGATGGCATAGAAGGCCCTTCTTGCCTTGTCTCTCAGATCGTTCACAGCTTTGTGTAAGTTACTTGTGGCGCTGATGTTTAGGCCAAGGTATGTATAGTTTTTTGTGTGCTCTAGGGCAACAGTGTCTAGATGGAATTTGTATTTGTGATCCTGGTGACTGGACCTTTTTTGGAACACCATTATTTTGGTCTTACTGAGGTTTACTGTCAGGGCAGCAATCGCAGCAAAAGGTGGCGCTACAAAGTATTAACTTAAGGGGGCTGAATAATTTTGCACACCCAATTTTTCAGTTTTTGATTTGTTAAAAAAGTTTGAAATATCCAATTAATGTCGTTCCACTTCATGATTGTGTCCCACTTGTTGTTGATTCTTCACAAAAAAATACAGTTTTATATCTTTATGTTTGAAGCCTGAAATGTGGCAAATGGTCGCAAAGTTCAAGGGGGCCGAATACTTTCGCAAGGCACTGTATATATATATATATACATATATATATATATATATAGAGAGAGAGATGGGATATAGATATATATAGATATATATGTCCCTTCCCCTGCTCTCTCTCTTTCCCCCCTCCCTCCCTCTCTCTCTCTTCCCCTCCCTCCATCCCTCCCTCTCTCTCTCTCTCTACCAGACCAAACCAGGAAGGATCATACCCACTAATAGGAGTGGGGTAGTCGATAGACCCTACAAATGGGGTTACGTATGGAGAAAAACAAAAACACAGGGCGAAAACAGACCTGTCTGATTCGCTCAAAGCTGTCTGTAAGCTGTCCACCTCATGAATATGCTAATCCTTGTTTATCACCCTCCAAAACACCCTCATTAATTAATAAGAACAATGGTTCGCTTTTAATGACAGGGTCGTTCCCGTGGAGACATGCAGACGGGGCGGAGGCCTGAGGAAGAGGTCAGAGGAGGACTGGTGAGGGAGACAGACAGAGATGGGGACAGAGGCGTGGGACAGAGGTGGGGACAGAGACGGGGACAGAGACGGGGACAGAGGTGGGGACAGAAGCGGGGACAGAGGTGGGGACAGAGACAGGGACAGAGGTGGGGACAGAGGTGGGGACAGAGACGGGGACAGAGACGGGGACTGAGGCGGGGACAGAGACGGGGACAGAGGTGGGGACGGACAGAGATGGGGACTGAGGCGGGGACAGAGGTGGGGACGGACAGAGATGGGAACAGAGACGGGAACAGAGGCGGGGAAAGAGACGGGGACAGAGACGGGGACTGAGGCGGGGACAGAGACGTGGACAGAGACGGGGACAGAGACAGGGACAGAGACGGGGACAGAGACGGGGACAGAGACGTGGACTGAGGCGGGGACAGAGACGGGGACAGAGACGGGGACAGAGACGGGGACAGAGACGGGGACAGAGACGGGGACTGAGGCGGGGACAGAGACGGGGACAGAGACAGGGACAGAGGCGGGGACAGAGACGGGGACAGAGACGGGACAGAGACGGGGACAGAGACGGGGACAGAGACGGGGACAGAGACGGGGACAGAGATGGGGACAGAGACGGGGACAGAGGCGGGGAAAGAGATGGGGACAGAGACAGGGACAGAGACGGGGAAAGAGACGGGGACAGAGACGGGGGCAGAGGCGGGACAGAGGCGGGGAAAGAGACGGGGACAGAGACGGGGACAGAGACGGGGACAGAGACGGGGACAGAGGCGGGACAGAGGCGGGGAAAGAGACGGGGAAAGAGGCGGGGACAGAGACGGGGACAGAGACGGGGACAGAGACGGGGACAGAGATGGGGAAAGAGGCGGGGACAGAGACGGGGACAGAGACAGGGACAGAGGCGGGGAAAGAGACGGGGACAGAGACGGGGACAGAGACGGGGACAGAGACGGGGACAGAGACGGGGGCAGAGGCGGGACAGAGACGGGGACAGAGGCGGGGAAAGAGACGGGGACAGAGACGGGGACAGAGACGGGGACAGAGACAGGGACAGAGGCGGGGAAAGAGACGGGGACAGAGACGGGGACAGAGACGGGGCAGAGGCGGGACAGAGACGGGGACAGAGACGGGGATGGACAGAGATGGGGACAGAGACGGGGACAGAGACAGGGACAGAGGCGGGGAAAGAGACGGGGACAGAGACGGGGATGGACAGAGACGGGGACAGAGACGGGGACAGAGACGGGGGCAGAGGCGGGGAAAGAGACGGGGACAGAGACGGGGACAGAGGCGGGACAGAGGCGGGGAAAGAGACGGGGACAGAGACGGGGACAGAGACGGGGACAGAGATGGGGACAGAGACGGGGAAAGAGACGGGGACAGAGACGGGGACAGAGACGGGGACAGAGACGGGGAAAGAGATGGGGACAGAGACGGGGACAGAGGCGGGGAAAGAGACGGGGACAGAGACGGGGACAGAGACGGGGACAGAGACGGGGACAGAGGCGGGACAGAGGCGGGGAAAGAGACGGGGAAAGAGATGGGGATGGAGACGGGGAAAGAGACGGGGACAGAGGCGGGGAAAGAGACGGGGAAAGAGACGGGGAAAGAGACGGGGACAGAGACGGGGACAGAGACGGGGAAAGAGACGGGGACAGAGACGGGGAAAGAGACGGGGACAGAGGCGGGGAAAGAGACGGGGAAAGAGACGGGGAAAGAGACGGGGACAGAGACGGGGACAGAGACGGGGAAAGAGACGGGGACAGAGGCGGGGAAAGAGACGGGGAAAGAGACGGGGAAAGAGACGGGGACAGAGGCGGGGAAAGAGACGGGGACAGAGACGGGGACAGAGGCGGGGAAAGAGACGGGGACAGAGACGGGGACAGAGACGGGGAAAGAGACGGGGACAGAGACGGGGACAGAGGCGGGGACAGAGACGGGGACAGAGACGGGGACAGAGACGGGGATGGAGACGGGGACAGAGACGGGGATGGAGATAGGTGTTGATTTGAACAGTGACATATCCTCTTTTACTCTGTGTAGGAAATTGGGGACTCGACGTGATGGACAGAGAGTGATTGACAGACAGAACTGACAAACCGACAGAAGGATAGACAGACACATAGGATGTGACATGTGATGTCTGTTTGTCCAATAGCAAGCTGTCACGGTGCATTGTGTTTAAATACCCCATATAAGATATGTCTCTTCAGCATGTCTTCCCCAAGACCGGCTGTTCTGTTAACCACACAGATCAGGATTAGTGCGGGAAAATTACGTTCAAATCAAATTGTAATCGTCACACGTCGCCGAAATACAACAGGTGTGGACCTTACAGTGAACTGCTTACTTACAAACCCTTAACCAACCAACCAGTTTTAAGACAAATAAGTGTTAATTAAGTAAAAAATAAAAGTAACAAGTAGAAACTAATTAAAGAGCAGCAGTAAAATAACAATTAGCAAAGCTATTTCCAGGGGGTACCGGTACAGAGTCAATGTGCCGGGGGCACCGGTTCGTCGTTCAGCCACTACTCGGTGAGACAATATGTTACCGTTTTTAATGTTCCATTGGTAGGAAATACATGCTCGTAGTCTTGTCTATTTTATTATTCAATGATTGTACTTTGGCTAATTTGACCGGTTAACATGATCTATGTGTCAGTAACCAGCAGAAACTAAAGTTGGAGAGAATAGTCTGACAGAATGATGGCGGGAAAGAGAGAAGGAGAGAGAGAGACACGCCAGAGAATAGTCTGACAGAATGATGGGGGGAAAGAGAGAAGGAGAGACACGTCAGAGAATAGTCTGACAGAATGATGGGGGAAAGAGAGAAGGAGAGAGACACGTCAGAGAATAGTCTGACAGAATGATGGGGGGAAGAGAGAAGGAGAGAGACACGTCAGAGAATAGTCTGACAGAATGATGGGGGAAAGAGAGAAGGAGAGAGACACGTCAGAGAATAGTCTGACAGAATGATGGGGGAAAGAGAGAAGGAGAGAGACACACGTCAGAGAATAGTCTGACAGAATGATGGGGGAAAGAGAGAAGGAGAGACACGTCAGAGAATAGTCTGACAGAATGATGGGGGGAAAGAGAGAAGGAGAGAGACACGTCAGAGAATAGTCTGACAGAATGATGGGGGAAAGAGAGAAGGAGAGAGACACACGTCAGAGAATAGTCTGACAGAATGATGGGGGGGAAAGAGAGAAGGAGAGAGAGAGACACGTCAGAGAATAGTCTGACAGAATGATGGGGAAAGAGAGAAGGAGAGAGACACGTCAGAGAATAGTCTGACAGAATGATGGGGGAAAGAGAGAAGGAGAGAGAGAGACACGTCAGAGAATAGTCTGACAGAATGATGGGGAAAGAGAGAAGGAGAGAGACACGTCAGAGAATAGTCTGACAGAATGATGGGGGGAAAGAGAGAAGGAGAGAGAGAGACACGTCAGAGAATAGTCTGACAGAATGATGGGGGAAAGAGAGAAGGAGAGAGAGACGTCAGAGAATAGTCTGACAGAATGATGGGGAAAGAGAGAAGGAGAGAGACACGTCAGAGAATAGTCTGACAGAATGATGGGGGAAAGAGAGAAGGAGAGAGAGACGTCAGAGAATAGTCTGACAGAATGATGGGGGAAAGAGAGAAGGAGAGAGAGAGACACGTCAGAGAATAGTCTGACAGAATGATGGGGGAAAGAGAGAAGGAGAGAGAGAGACACGTCAGAGAATAGTCTGACAGAATGATGGGGGAAAGAGAGAAGGAGAGAGAGAGACACGTCAGAGAATAGTCTGACAGAATGATGGGGAAAAGAGAGAAGGAGAGAGAGAGACACGTCAGAGAATAGTCTGACAGAATGATGGGGAAAGAGAGAAGGAGAGACACGTCAGAGAATAGTCTGACAGAATGATGGGGGAAAGAGAGAAGGAGAGAGACACACGTCAGAGAATAGTCTGACAGAATGATGGGGGGAAAGAGAGAAGGAGAGAGAGAGACACGTCAGAGAATAGTCTGACAGAATGATGGGGGAAAGAGAGAAGGAGAGAGACACGTCAGAGAATAGTCTGACAGAATGATGGGGGAAAGAGAGAAGGAGAGAGAGAGACACGTCAGAGAATAGTCTGACAGAATGATGGGGAAAGAGAGAAGGAGAGAGACACGTCAGAGAATAGTCTGACAGAATGATGGGGAAAGAGAGAAGGAGAGAGAGACGTCAGAGAATAGTCTGACAGAATGATGGGGAAAGAGAGAAGAGAGAGAGACACGTCAGAGAATAGTCTGACAGAATGATGGGGAAAGAGAGAAGGAGAGAGAGAGACACGTCAGAGAATAGTCTGACAGAATGATGGGGGGAAAGAGAGAAGGAGAGAGAGAGACACGTCAGAGAATAGTCTGACAGAATGATGGGGGAAAGAGAGAAGGAGAGAGAGAGACACGTCAGAGAATAGTCTGACAGAATGATGGGGGAAAGAGAGAAGGAGAGAGACACGTCAGAGAATAGTCTGACAGAATGATGGGGGGAAAGAGAGAAGGAGAGAGAGAGACACGTCAGAGAATAGTCTGACAGAATGATGGGGGGAAAGAGAGAAGGAGAGAGAGAGACACGCCAGAGAATAGTCTGACAGAATGATGGGGGGAAGAGAGAAGGAGAGAGACACGTCAGAGAATAGTCTGACAGAATGATGGGGGGAAAGAGAGAAGGAGAGAGAGAGACACGTCAGAGAATAGTCTGACAGAATGATGGGGGGAAAGAGAGAAGGAGAGAGACGTCAGAGAATAGTCTGACAGAATGATGGGGGAAAGAGAGAAGGAGAGAGACACGTCAGAGAATAGTCTGACAGAATGATGGGGGGAAGAGAGAAGGAGAGAGACACGTCAGAGAATAGTCTGACAGAATGATGGGGGGAAAGAGAGAAGGAGAGAGAGAGACACGTCAGACAATAGTCTGACAGAATGATGGGGGGAAAGAGAGAAGGAGAGAGACACGTCAGAGAATAGTCTGACAGAATGATGGGGGGAAAGAGAGAAGGAGAGAGACACGTCAGAGAATAGTCTGACAGAATGATGGGGAAAGAGAGAAGGAGAGAGACGTCAGAGAATAGTCTGACAGAATGATGGGGGGAAAGAGAGAAGGAGAGAGACGTCAGAGAATAGTCTGACAGAATGATGGGGGAAAGAGAGAAGGAGAGAGACACGTCAGAGAATAGTCTGACAGAATGATGGGGGGATAGAGAGAAGGAGAGAGACGTCAGAGAATAGTCTGACAGAATGATGGGGGAAAGAGAGAAGGAGAGAGACACGTCAGAGAATAGTCTGACAGAATGATGGGGGAAAGAGAGAAGGAGAGAGACGTCAGAGAATAGTCTGACAGAATGATGGGGGGAAAGAGAGAAGGAGAGAGAGAGACACGTCAGAGAATAGTCTGACAGAATGATGGGGGAAAGAGAGAAGGAGAGAGACACGTCAGAGAATAGTCTGACAGAATGATGGGGGGAAAGAGAGAAGGAGAGAGACGTCAGAGAATAGTCTGACAGAATGATGGGGGAAAGAGAGAAGGAGAGAGACGTCAGAGAATAGTCTGACAGAATGATGGGGGGAAAGAGAGAAGGAGAGAGACACGTCAGAGAATAGTCTGACAGAATGATGAGGGGAAAGAGAGAAGGAGAGAGAGAGACACGTCAGAGAATATTCTGACAGAATGATGGGGAAAGAGAGAAGGAGAGAGAGAGACACGTCAGAGAATAGTCTGACAGAATGATGGGGGAAAGAGAGAAGGAGAGAGAGAGACACGTCAGAGAATAGTCTGACAGAATGATGGGGGGAAAGAGAGGAGAGAGAGAGAGACATGTTAGAGAATAGTCTGACAGAATGATGGGGAAGAGAGAAGGAGAGAGACACGTCAGAGAATAGTCTGACAGAATGATGGGGGAAAGAGAGAAGGAGAGAGAGAGACACGTCAGAGAATAGTCTGACAGAATGATGGGGGGAAAGAGAGAAGGAGAGAGAGAGACACGTCAGAGAATAGTCTGACAGAATGATGGGGAAAGAGAGAAGGAGAGAGAGACGTCAGAGAATAGTCTGACAGAATGATGGGGGAAAGAGAGAAGGAGAGAGAGACGTCAGAGAATAGTCTGACAGAATGATGGGGGAAAGAGAGAAGGAGAGAGACACGTCAGAGAATAGTCTGACAGAATGATGGGGAAAGAGAGAAGGAGAGAGAGACGTCAGAGAATAGTCTGACAGAATGATGGGGAAAGAGAGAAGGAGAGAGAGAGACACGTCAGAGAATAGTCTGACAGAATGATGGGGAAAGAGAGAAGGAGAGAGAGAGACACGTCAGAGAATAGTCTGACAGAATGATGGGGAAAAAGAGAGAAGGAGAGAGAGAGACACGTCAGAGAATAGTCTGACAGAATGATGGGGAAAAGAGAGAAGGAGAGAGAGAGACACGTCAGAGAATAGTCTGACAGAATGATGGGGGAAAGAGAGAAGAGAGAGACACGTCAGAGAATAGTCTGACAGAATGATGGGGAAAGAGAGAAGGAGAGAGACACGTCAGAGAATAGTCTGACAGAATGATGGGGGAAGAGAGAAGGAGAGAGACACGTCAGAGAATAGTCTGACAGAATGATGGGGGAAAGAGAGAAGGAGAGAGAGAGACACGTCAGAGAATAGTCTGACAGAATGATGGGGGAAAGAGAGAAGGAGAGAGAGACACGTCAGAGAATAGTCTGACAGAATGATGGGGGAAAGAGAGAAGGAGAGAGAGAGACACGTCAGACAATAGTCTGACAGAATGATGGGGGAAAGAGAGAAGGAGAGAGACACGTCAGAGAATAGTCTGACAGAATGATGGGGGAAAGAGAGAAGGAGAGAGACGTCAGAGAATAGTCTGACAGAATGATGGGGGAAAGAGAGAAGGAGAGAGACACGTCAGAGAATAGTCTGACAGAATGATGGGGGAAAGAGAGAAGGAGAGAGACGTCAGAGAATAGTCTGACAGAATGATGGGGGGGAAAGAGAGAAGGAGAGAGAGAGACACGTCAGAGAATAGTCTGACAGAATGATGGGGGAAAGAGAGAAGGAGAGAGACGTCAGAGAATAGTCTGACAGAATAATGGGGGAAAGAGAGAAGGAGAGAGACACGTCAGAGAATAGTCTGACAGAATGATGGGGGGAAAGAGAGAAGGAGAGAGACGTCAGAGAATAGTCTGACAGAATGATGGGGGGAAAGAGAGAAGGAGAGAGAGACGTCAGAGAATAGTCTGACAGAATGATGGGGGGAAAGAGAGAAGGAGAGAGACACGTCAGAGAATAGTCTGACAGAATGATGAGGGGAAAGAGAGAAGGAGAGAGAGAGACACGTCAGAGAATAGTCTGACAGAATGATGGGGAAAGAGAGAAGGAGAGAGAGAGACACGTCAGAGAATAGTCTGACAGAATGATGGGGGGAAAGAGAGGAGAGAGAGAGAGACATGTTAGAGAATAGTCTGACAGAATGATGGGGGAAGAGAGAAGGAGAGAGACACGTCAGAGAATAGTCTGACAGAATGATGGGGGAAAGAGAGAAGGAGAGAGAGAGACACGTCAGAGAATAGTCTGACAGAATGATGGGGGGAAAGAGAGAAGGAGAGAGAGAGACACGTCAGAGAATAGTCTGACAGAATGATGGGGGAAAGAGAGAAGGAGAGAGACACACGTCAGAGAATAGTCTGACAGAATGATGGGGGGAAAGAGAGAAGGAGAGAGAGAGACACGTCAGAGAATAGTCTGACAGAATGATGGGGGAAAGAGAGAAGGAGAGAGACACGTCAGAGAATAGTCTGACAGAATGATGGGGGAAAGAGAGAAGAGAGAGAGAGACACGTCAGAGAATAGTCTGACAGAATGATGGGGGAAAGAGAGAAGGAGAGAGAGAGACACGTCAGAGAATAGTCTGACAGAATGATGGGGGAAAGAGAGAAGGAGAGAGACACACGTCAGAGAATAGTCTGACAGAATGATGGGGAAAGAGAGAAGGAGAGAGAGAGACATCAGAGAATAGTCTGACAGAATGATGGGGAAAGAGAGAAGGAGAGAGACACGTCAGAGAATAGTCTGACAGAATGATGGGGGAAAGAGAGAAGGAGAGAGAGAGACACGTCAGAGAATAGTCTGACAGAATGATGGGGAAAGAGAGAAGGAGAGAGACACGTCAGAGAATAGTCTGACAGAATGATGGGGAAAGAGAGAAGGAGAGAGAGACGTCAGAGAATAGTCTGACAGAATGATGGGGGAAAGAGAGAAGGAGAGAGACGTCAGAGAATAGTCTGACAGAATGATGGGGGAAAGAGAGAAGGAGAGAGAGACGTCAGAGAATAGTCTGACAGAATGATGGGGGAAAGAGAGAAGGAGAGAGAGAGACACGTCAGAGAATAGTCTGACAGAATGATGGGGGAAAGAGAGAAGGAGAGAGAGAGACACGTCAGAGAATAGTCTGACAGAATGATGGGGAAAGAGAGAAGGAGAGAGAGAGACACGTCAGAGAATAGTCTGACAGAATGATGGGGAAAAGAGAGAAGGAGAGAGAGAGACACGTCAGAGAATAGTCTGACAGAATGATGGGGGGAAAGAGAGAAGGAGAGACACGTCAGAGAATAGTCTGACAGAATGATGGGGGGAAGAGAGAAGGAGAGAGACACGTCAGAGAATAGTCTGACAGAATGATGGGGGGAAAGAGAGAAGGAGAGAGAGAGACACGTCAGAGAATAGTCTGACAGAATGATGGGGGAAAGAGAGAAGGAGAGAGAGAGACACGTCAGAGAATAGTCTGACAGAATGATGGGGGAAAGAGAGAAGGAGAGAGAGACACACGTCAGACAATAGTCTGACAGAATGATGGGGGGAAAGAGTGAAGGAGAGAGACACGTCAGAGAATAGTCTGACAGAATGATGGGGGGAAAGAGAGAAGGAGAGAGACGTCAGAGAATAGTCTGACAGAATGATGGGGGAAAGAGAGAAGGAGAGAGACACGTCAGAGAATAGTCTGACAGAATGATGGGGGGAAAGAGAGAAGGAGAGAGACGTCAGAGAATAGTCTGACAGAATGATGGGGGGAAAGAGAGAAGGAGAGAGAGAGACACGTCAGAGAATAGTCTGACAGAATGATGGGGGGAAAGAGAGAAGGAGAGAGACGTCAGAGAATAGTCTGACAGAATAATGGGGGAAAGAGAGAAGGAGAGAGACACGTCAGAGAATAGTCTGACAGAATGATGGGGGGAAAGAGAGAAGGAGAGAGACGTCAGAGAATAGTCTGACAGAATGATGGGGGAAAGAGAGAAGGAGAGAGACGTCAGAGAATAGTCTGACAGAATGATGGGGGGAAAGAGAGAAGGAGAGAGACACGTCAGAGAATAGTCTGACAGAATGATGAGGGGAAAGAGAGAAGGAGAGAGAGAGACACGTCAGAGAATAGTCTGACAGAATGATGGGGAAAGAGAGAAGGAGAGAGAGAGACACGTCAGAGAATAGTCTGACAGAATGATGGGGAAAGAGAGAAGGAGAGAGAGAGGTCAGAGAATAGTCTGACAGAATGATGGGGAAAAGAGAGAGAGAGAGAGAGACATGTTAGAGAATAGTCTGACAGAATGATGGGGGAAGAGAGAAGGAGAGAGACACGTCAGAGAATAGTCTGACAGAATGATGGGGGAAAGAGAGAAGGAGAGAGAGAGACACGTCAGAGAATAGTCTGACAGAATGATGGGGGGAAAGAGAGAAGGAGAGAGAGAGACACGTCAGAGAATAGTCTGACAGAATGATGGAGGAAAGAGAGAAGGAGAGAGACACACGTCAGAGAATAGTCTGACAGAATGATGGGGGAAAGAGAGAAGGAGAGAGAGAGACACGTCAGAGAATAGTCTGACAGAATGATGGGGGAAAGAGAGAAGGAGAGAGACACGTCAGAGAATAGTCTGACAGAATGATGGGGGAAAGAGAGAAGGAGAGAGAGAGACACGTCAGAGAATAGTCTGACAGAATGATGGGGAAAGAGAGAAGGAGAGAGACACGTCAGAGAATAGTCTGACAGAATGATGGGGAAAGAGAGAAGGAGAGAGAGACGTCAGAGAATAGTCTGACAGAATGATGGGGGAAAGAGAGAAGGAGAGAGACACGTCAGAGAATAGTCTGACAGAATGATGGGGGAAAGAGAGAAGGAGAGAGAGACGTCAGAGAATAGTCTGACAGAATGATGGGGGAAAGAGAGAAGGAGAGAGAGAGACACGTCAGAGAATAGTCTGACAGAATGATGGGGGAAAGAGAGAAGGAGAGAGAGAGACACGTCAGAGAATAGTCTGACAGAATGATGGGGAAAAGAGAGAAGGAGAGAGAGAGACACGTCAGAGAATAGTCTGACAGAATGATGGGGAAAAGAGAGAAGGAGAGAGAGAGACACGTCAGAGAATAGTCTGACAGAATGATGGGGGGAAAGAGAGAAGGAGAGACACGTCAGAGAATAGTCTGACAGAATGATGGGGGAAAGAGAGAAGGAGAGAGACACGTCAGAGAATAGTCTGACAGAATGATGGGGGGAAAGAGAGAAGGAGAGAGAGAGACACGTCAGAGAATAGTCTGACAGAATGATGGGGGAAAGAGAGAAGGAGAGAGAGAGACACGTCAGAGAATAGTCTGACAGAATGATGGGGGAAAGAGAGAAGGAGAGAGACACGTCAGAGAATAGTCTGACAGAATGATGGGGAAAGAGAGAAGGAGAGAGAGAGACACGTCAGAGAATAGTCTGACAGAATGATGGGGAAAGAGAGAAGGAGAGAGACACGTCAGAGAATAGTCTGACAGAATGATGGGGAAAGAGAGAAGGAGAGAGAGACGTCAGAGAATAGTCTGACAGAATGATGGGGAAAGAGAGAAGGAGAGAGACACGTCAGAGAATAGTCTGACAGAATGATGGGGAAAGAGAGAAGGAGAGAGAGAGACACGTCAGAGAATAGTCTGACAGAATGATGGGGGAAAGAGAGAAGGAGAGAGAGAGACACGTCAGAGAATAGTCTGACAGAATGATGGGGGAAAGAGAGAAGGAGAGAGAGAGACACAGAGAATAGTCTGACAGAATGATGGGGGAAAGAGAGAAGGAGAGAGACACGTCAGAGAATAGTCTGACAGAATGATGGGGAAAGAGAGAAGGAGAGAGAGAGACACGTCAGAGAATAGTCTGACAGAATGATGGGGGAAAGAGAGAAGGAGAGAGAGAGACACGTCAGAGAATAGTCTGACAGAATGATGGGGGAAAAGAGAAGGAGAGAGAGACGTCAGAGAATAGTCTGACAGAATAATGGGGGAAAGAGAGAAGGAGAGAGACACGTCAGAGAATAGTCTGACAGAATGATGGGGGAAAGAGAGAAGGAGAGAGACACGTCAGAGAATAGTCTGACAGAATGATGGGGGGAAAGAGAGAAGGAGAGAGACGTCAGAGAATAGTCTGACAGAATGATGGGGGAAAGAGAGAAGGAGAGAGAGAGACACGTCAGAGAATAGTCTGACAGAATGATGGGGGAAAGAGAGAAGGAGAGAGACGTCAGAGAATAGTCTGACAGAATGATGGGGAAAGAGAGAAGGAGAGAGACACGTCAGAGAATAGTCTGACAGAATGATGGGGAAGAGAGAAGGAGAGAGACACGTCAGAGAATAGTCTGACAGAATGATGGGGGAAAGAGAGAAGGAGAGAGAGAGACACGTCAGAGAATAGTCTGACAGAATGATGGGGAAAGAGAGAAGGAGAGAGAGAGACACGTCAGAGAATAGTCTGAGAGAATGATGGGGAAAGAGAGAAGGAGAGAGAGAGACACGTCAGAGAATAGTCTGACAGAATGATGGGGAAAGAGAGAAGGAGAGAGACACGTCAGAGAATAGTCTGACAGAATGATGGGGAAAGAGAGAAGGAGAGAGAGACACGTCAGAGAATAGTCTGACAGAATGATGGGGGAAAGAGAGAAGGAGAGAGAGAGACACGTCAGAGAATAGTCTGAGAGAATGATGGGGGAAAGAGAGAAGGAGAGAGAGAGACACGTCAGACAATAGTCTGACAGAATGATGGGGGAAAGAGAGAAGGAGAGAGACACGTCAGAGAATAGTCTGACAGAATGATGGGGGAAAGAGAGAAGGAGAGAGAGAGACACGTCAGAGAATAGTCTGACAGAATGATGGGGGGAAAGAGAGAAGGAGAGAGAGAGACACGTCAGAGAATAGTCTGACAGAATGATGGGGGAAAGAGAGAAGGAGAGAGACACGTCAGAGAATAGTCTGACAGAATGATGGGGGAAAGAGAGAAGGAGAGAGAGAGACACGTCAGAGAATAGTCTGACAGAATGATGGGGAAAGAGAGAAGGAGAGAGACACGTCAGAGAATAGTCTGACAGAATGATGGGGGAAAGAGAGAAGGAGAGAGAGACGTCAGAGAATAGTCTGACAGAATGATGGGGGAAAGAGAGAAGGAGAGAGACACGTCAGAGAATAGTCTGACAGAATGATGGGGAAAGAGAGAAGGAGAGAGAGAGACACGTCAGAGAATAGTCTGACAGAATGATGGGGGGAAAGAGAGAAGGAGAGAGAGAGACACGTCAGAGAATAGTCTGACAGAATGATGGGGGAAAGAGAGAAGGAGAGAGAGAGACACGTCAGAGAATAGTCTGACAGAATGATGGGGGAAAGAGAGAAGGAGAGAGACACGTCAGAGAATAGTCTGACAGAATGATGGGGGAAAGAGAGAAGGAGAGAGAGAGACACGTCAGAGAATAGTCTGACAGAATGATGGGGGGAAAGAGAGAAGGAGAGAGAGAGACACGTCAGAGAATAGTCTGACAGAATGATGGGGGAAAGAGAGAAGGAGAGAGAGACGTCAGAGAATAGTCTGACAGAATAATGGGGGAAAGAGAGAAGGAGAGAGACACGTCAGAGAATAGTCTGACAGAATGATGGGGGGAAAGAGAGAAGGAGAGAGACACGTCAGAGAATAGTCTGACAGAATGATGGGGGGGAAAGAGAGAAGGAGAGAGACGTCAGAGAATAGTCTGACAGAATGATGGGGGAAAGAGAGAAGGAGAGAGAGAGACACGTCAGAGAATAGTCTGACAGAATGATGGGGGGAAAGAGAGAAGGAGAGAGACGTCAGAGAATAGTCTGACAGAATGATGGGGGAAAGAGAGAAGGAGAGAGACACGTCAGAGAATAGTCTGACAGAATGATGGGGGAAGAGAGAAGGAGAGAGACACGTCAGAGAATAGTCTGACAGAATGATGGGGGGAAAGAGAGAAGGAGAGAGAGAGACACGTCAGAGAATAGTCTGACAGAATGATGGGGGAAAGAGAGAAGGAGAGAGAGAGACACGTCAGAGAATAGTCTGAGAGAATGATGGGGGAAAGAGAGAAGGAGAGAGAGAGACACGTCAGACAATAGTCTGACAGAATGATGGGGGGAAAGAGAGAAGGAGAGAGACACGTCAGAGAATAGTCTGACAGAATGATGGGGGAAAGAGAGAAGGAGAGAGAGAGACACGTCAGAGAATAGTCTGACAGAATGATGGGGGAAAGAGAGAAGGAGAGAGAGAGACACGTCAGAGAATAGTCTGAGAGAATGATGGGGGAAAGAGAGAAGGAGAGAGAGAGACACGTCAGACAATAGTCTGACAGAATGATGGGGGGAAAGAGAGAAGGAGAGAGACACGTCAGAGAATAGTCTGACAGAATGATGGGGGAAAGAGAGAAGGAGAGAGACACGTCAGAGAATAGTCTGACAGAATGATGGGGGAAAGAGAGAAGGAGAGAGACACGTCAGAGAATAGTCTGACAGAATGATGGGGGAAAGAGAGAAGGAGAGAGACACGTCAGAGAATAGTCTGACAGAATGATGGGGGAAAGAGAGAAGGAGAGAGAGAGACACGTCAGAGAATAGTCTGACAGAATGATGGGGGGAAAGAGAGAAGGAGAGAGACGTCAGAGAATAGTCTGACAGAATGATGGGGGAAAGAGAGAAGGAGAGAGACACGTCAGAGAATAGTCTGACAGAATGATGGGGGGAAGAGAGAAGGAGAGAGACACGTCAGAGAATAGTCTGACAGAATGATGGGGGGAAAGAGAGAAGGAGAGAGAGAGACACGTCAGAGAATAGTCTGACAGAATGATGGGGGAAAGAGAGAAGGAGAGAGAGAGACACGTCAGACAATAGTCTGACAGAATGATGGGGGAAAGAGAGAAGGAGAGAGAGAGACACGTCAGACAATAGTCTGACAGAATGATGGGGGGAAAGAGAGGAGAGAGAGAGACACGTCAGAGAATAGTCTGACAGAATGATGGGGAAAGAGAGAAGGAGAGAGAGAGACACGTCAGAGAATAGTCTGACAGAATGATGGGGAAAGAGAGAAGGAGAGAGACACGTCAGAGAATAGTCTGACAGAATGATGGGGGAAAGAGAGAAGGAGAGAGACACGTCAGAGAATAGTCTGACAGAATGATGGGGGGAAAGAGAGAAGGAGAGAGACGTCAGAGAATAGTCTGACAGAATGATGGGGGAAAGAGAGAAGGAGAGAGACACGTCAGAGAATAGTCTGACAGAATGATGGGGGGAAAGAGAGAAGGAGAGAGACGTCAGAGAATAGTCTGACAGAATGATGGGGGGAAAGAGAGAAGGAGAGAGAGAGACACGTCAGAGAATAGTCTGACAGAATGATGGGGGGAAAGAGAGAAGGAGAGAGACGTCAGAGAATAGTCTGACAGAATGATGGGGGAAAGAGAGAAGGAGAGAGACACGTCAGAGAATAGTCTGACAGAATGATGGGGGGAAAGAGAGAAGGAGAGAGACGTCAGAGAATAGTCTGACAGAATGATGGGGGGAAAGAGAGAAGGAGAGAGACGTCAGAGAATAGTCTGACAGAATGATGGGGGGAAAGAGAGAAGGAGAGAGACACGTCAGAGAATAGTCTGACAGAATGATGAGGGGAAAGAGAGAAGGAGAGAGAGAGACACGTCAGAGAATAGTCTGACAGAATGATGGGGAAAGAGAGAAGGAGAGAGAGAGACACGTCAGAGAATAGTCTGACAGAATGATGGGGAAAGAGAGAAGGAGAGAGAGAGACACGTCAGAGAATAGTCTGACAGAATGATGGGGGGAAAGAGAGGAGAGAGAGAGAGACATGTTAGAGAATAGTCTGACAGAATGATGGGGGAAGAGAGAAGGAGAGAGACACGTCAGAGAATAGTCTGACAGAATGATGGGGGAAAGAGAGAAGGAGAGAGAGAGACACGTCAGAGAATAGTCTGACAGAATGATGGGGAAAGAGAGAAGGAGAGAGAGAGACAAGTCAGAGAATAGTCTGACAGAATGATGGGGGAAAGAGAGAAGGAGAGAGAGAGACACGTCAGAGAATAGTCTGACAGAATGATGGGGGGAAAGAGAGAAGGAGAGAGAGAGACACGTCAGAGAATAGTCTGACAGAATAATGGGGGAAAGAGAGAAGGATAGAGACATGTTAGAGAATAGTCTGACAGAATGATGGGGGGAAAGAGAGAAGGAGAGAGAGAGACACGTCAGAGAATAGTCTGACAGAATGATGGGGGAAAGAGAGAAGGAGAGAGAGACACGTCAGAGAATAGTCTGACAGAATGATGGGGGGAAAGAGAGAAGGAGAGAGACACGTCAGAGAATAGTCTGACAGAATGATGGGGGAAAGAGAGAAGGAGAGAGACACGTCAGAGAATAGTCTGACAGAATGATGGGGGGGAAGAGAGAAGGAGAGAGACACATTAGAGAATAGTCTGACAGAATGACGGGGAAAGAGAGAAGCAGAGAGAGATTTGTTCTCATTAGCGGAGGGCGTGTCCAGTGTCCATGTAAGGAGCAGATTAAGTTGACAGATAGGTACTTCTAGCAGGACAGGAGGGTCTGAGCGGTGCAGCTCTATTCAGGCTTGTTGGGGGGTGATAGACACTGGGACTGTGGGACTGGGTAGTAGTTTCCGCCACCCCTACTGAGTGAACAACTCTCCTAATGGTAGAATTGCGTACTCAAACAATAAAAGGGAAAGAAACAAGGAGAGATATACTTCATCCAAGCTCAAAAGAATAACCAAAACGTGTAAAGTGTTAGTGTGAAGATACATTGCAAAGTGTAAGGTGCTAGTGTGAAGTGTTAGCGTAAAGTGCTAATGTAAAGTACAAGGTGCTAGTGTGAAGTGCTAGTGTAAAGTCGAAAGTGATAGTATAAAGTCAAAAGTGTAATTGATAAAGTGATACTGTAAGGTGCTAGTGTAAAGTGTCAAATCTAAAGTGTTAGTGTAAAGTGTGAAGTGATTCTGTAAAGTGTAAAGTGTAAAGTGCTAATGTAAAGTGTTAGTTTAAAGCTCTACTGTAAGTGTAAGGTGCTTGTGTAAAGTGCTTAGTGTAAAGTGTCAGTGTAAAATGTTAAGTTCATGTGTAAAGTGTTAGTGTAAAGTACTAATGTAAAGTACAAAGTGCAAGTGTGAAGTTATAGTGTAAAGTCTAAAGTGATAGTATAAAGTCAAAAGTGTAAAGTAATACTGTAAGGTGCTTGTGTAAAGTGTTAGTGTAAAGCACAACAAATAAAGTGCTACTGTAAATATAAAGTGCTACTGTAAAGTGCTACTGTAAGTGTAAAGTGCTACTGTAAGTGTAAAGTGCTACTGTAAATATAAAGTGCTAGTGTAAAGTGCTACTGTAAATATAAAGTGATCGTGTAAAGTGCTACTGTACATGTAAAGTGCTAGTGTAAAGTGCTACTGTAAATATAAAGTGATCGTGTAAAGTGCTACTGTAAGTGTAAAGTGCTTGTGTAAAGTGTTAGTGTTAAGTTTAAAATGTAAAGTTCTACTGTAAGTGTAAAGTGCTTGTGTAAAGTGTTAGTGTTAAGTTTAAAATGTAAAGTTCGGTGTAAAATGTAAAGTGGTACTGTAAGTGTAAAGTGCTACTGTAAATATAAAGTGCTAGTGTAAAGTGCTACTGTAAATATAAAGTGCTTGTGTAAAGTGCTACTGTAAATAAAAAATGCTTGTGTAAAGCGCTAAAAAGTGCTAAACAAAAAAATAGCACCGACCACCATTCATTGCAGCCTGAGATGTCACTTGGCATCAGGCTCATTGGGAACAGTTAACCTGGGGTACTTGGCATCAGGCTCATTGGGAACAGTTAACCCGGGGTACTTGGCATCGGGCTCATTGGGAACAGTTAACCTGGGGTACTTGGCATCAGGCTCATTGGGAACAGTTAACCTGGGGTACTTGGCATCAGGCTCATTGGGAACAGTTAACCTGGGGTACTTGGCATCAGTCCATTTGGGAACAGTTAACCCGGGGTACTTGGCATCAGGCTCATTGGGAACAGTTAACCTGGGGTACTTGTCGTCAGCTCATTGGGAACAGTTAACCTGGGGTACTTGGCATCAGGCTCATTGGGAACAGTTAACCTGGGGTACTTGGCATCAGGCTCAGTGGGAACAGTTAACCCGGGGTACTTGGCATCAGGCTCATTGGGAACAGTTAACCTGGGGTACTTGGCATCAGGCTCTATTGTTTGTCTTTTCTACAGGTGAGAACCTGCTCACTGGTAAGAACCTGGTCACTGGTGAGAACCTGGTCACATGGAGATCTCTCTTACCTGGTCAACATGGAGATCTCTGTTACTTCCTTATTATTCTGAGGGGAAACCAAAACTATTACCGTCATGTTCAACCCGCACCTTTCTCTCCATCTTTCCTCTCTCCCCTGCCCACCTCCGCCCACCATGTCTCTCTCTTCTTGACATATGGGTAATTTCTGAAGGCTGATGTATCCTAATCGGCCCTGTGTGCCTGTCCTCTCCACCTCCCCCCTGTTGTGGAGGGAAGAGGGGACATTACATCTGAATCACTTTGGCCCCTCGGAGAATGCTGCCCTGAAAGGTTGGATTTTCTGGTTACATGAAGCCATTGGGGGTGGATTAACCATATGCTGATTGACATTGCGGGCTGAATGGCAGACGTGGGTAGGAACAGTTCCCTCTGGACAAAAGCCCCCAGGGGTCCCACACCTCGACTAGGGGAGAACAGACGTCCGATCTGCTGCTGAAACATGGCCAGACCACCTCCCCTAATCCCTCTATAGCATAACCCCCCTTCTTCTTCTCTAAAGCTGATATGTTACGGTCAGATGCATAATATAGTGCTGATAGCTTATTATTGAGGAAAACATTTGCTTACTTTGACTATGATATGTGGTTGCCTCGCCTAAGAGGACCGACTGAAGCCCTGGATAGGACCGACTGACGCCCAGGATAGGAGCGACTGACGCCCAGGATAGGAACGACTAACGCCCTGGATAGGAGTGACTGATGCCCTGGATAGGAGTGACTGACGCCCAGGATAGGAGTGACTGATGCCCTGGATAGGAACGACTGACGCCCTGGATAGGACTGACTGACGCCCTGGATAGGACTGACTGACGCCCTGGATCGGACCGACTGACGCCCTGGATAGGACTGACTGACGCCCTGGATAGGAGTGACTGACGCCCTGGATAGGAGTGACTGACGCCCTGGATAGGACTGACTGACGCCCAGGATAGGAGCGACTGACGCCCTGGATAGGACTGACTGACGCCCAGGATAGGAGTGACTGACGCCCAGGATAGGAGTGACTGATGCCCTGGATAGGAACGACTAACGCCCAGGATAGGAGTGACTGATGCCCTGGATAGAAACGACTAACGCCCAGGATAGGAACGACTAACGCACAGGATAGGAGTGACTGATGCCCTGGATAGGAACGACTGACGCCCTGGATAGGACTGACTGACGCCCTGGATAGGACTGACTGACGCCCTGGATCGGACTGACTGACGCCCTGGATAGGACTGACTGACGCCCTGGATAGGAGTGACTGACGCCCTGGATAGGAGTGACTGACGCCCTGGATAGGACTGACTGACGCCCAGGATAGGAGCGACTGACGCCCTGGATAGGACTGACTGACGCCCAGGATAGGAGTGACTGATGCCCAGGATAGGAGTGACTGATGCCCTGGATAGGAACGACTAACGCCCAGGATAGGAGTGACTGATGCCCTGGATAGGAACGACTAACGCCCAGGATAGGAACGACTAACGCCCAGGATAGGAGTGACTGATGCCCTGGATAGGAGCGACTAACGCCCAGGATAGGAGCGACTAATGCCCAGGATAACAGTGACTGACGCCCTGGATAGGAATGATTGACACTCAGGATAACAGTGACTGATGCCCAGGATAGGAGTGACTGACGTCCCAGGATAGGAGCGACTGACGTCCCAGGATAGGAGTGACTGACGCTCTGGATAGGAGTGACTGACGCCCAGGATAGGAGCGAATGACGCCCAGGATAGGAGTGACTGACGCCCAGGATAGGAGTGACTGACGCCCAGGATAGGAGTGACTGACACTCAGGATAACAATGACTGACGCCCAGGATAGGAGTGACTGACACCCAGAATAGGAGTGACTGACGCCCTGGATAGGAGTGACTGACGCCCAGGATAGGAGTGACTGACACTCAGGATAGGAGTGACTGGTGCCCAGGATAGGAGTGACTGACACCCAGGATAGGAGTGACTGGTGCCCAGAATAGGAGTGACTGGTGCCCAGGATAGGAGTGACTGACACTCAGGATAGGAGTGACTGGTGCCCAGGATAGGAGTGACTGACACTCAGGATAGGAGTGACTGGTGCCCAGGATAGGAGTGACTGGTGCCCAGAATAGGAGTGACTGGTGCCCAGGATAGGAGCGTTTGGCTAAATGACTCAAATGTAATGTGAGTGTAATAGCAGACAGTGAGCCCTGGATACCTTAATGGACAGTTTGTGTGTATAATTAAGCAATGCAGCCCATGGAGTGCCTGGATACAACAATTAGCCGTGGTATATTGGTCATATATTTAAAAAAAACCCAAGGAGCCTTATTACTATTATAAACTGGTTAAACAATGTAATTAGAGCAGTAAAAATAAATGTTTTGTCATTCCCGTGGTATACGGTCTGATATACCACGGCTGTCAGCCAATCAGCATTCAGGTCTCGAACTACCCAGTTTATAATACTCTGTGAGCACCCCCCATACATACATACACACATAAAGCTACCTAACAATGACCATATGTCTGTGCTGTATCTGGGTGATAGAAGGTATTCTTAGTTAGCATTTACATTTTCTCTTAAGTTGGAATTCAGCCCTAAGAGACAAATTGAACAAAACAAGAGATACTTGATGGAACTAAGAGCCCTGGGTTTACAGGTTCACTAAGCTGTACCTCCACTCTATGGACTGGACTGATTGAAAGGCCAGTGCCTTAAACATATGGGACAGGAATGGACCTCTTCTTCTCTCTCTATTCTCTCTGAGATAATCAACCAGGGAAATGAAGTCTGCAGGACATTAAGCCTCCCCAAAGTAGCCCAGATCCCCTGCCCCTCCTTGGGAAGGGAGAGTGGGACAGTGGGGGTCTTTCAAGAGAGAGAGAGAGAGAGAGAGAGAGGACCACCAGGCGGGATTTTCATATTTAACAGAATCAGAGATCAAGCTTCTTAACTCTCTCGCTCGCCTTTCTCTCTGTCTCTGAGTGAGGGAGCCTATTTTTCTCTGAATCTCACACTGTCTGTCTGTCTGTCTGGCTGGCTGGCTGGCTGGCTGTCTGTCTGGCTGGCTGTCTGTCTGGCTGTCTGTCTGTCTGTCTGGCTGGCTGTCTGTCTGTCTGGCTGTCTGTCTGTCTGTCTGGCTGGCTGGCTGGCTGTCTGGCTGGCTGGCTGTCTGTCTGGCTGGCTGTCTGGCTGGCTGGCTGTCTGTCTGTCTGTCTGGCTGTCTGGCTGGCTGGCTGGCTGTCTGGCTGGCTGGCTGGCTGGCTGGCTGTCTGTCTGTCTGTCTGTCTGGCTGTCTGTCTGTCTGTCTGGCTGGCTGTCTGGCTGGCTGGCTCACAAACTAAATTAGGCAGCATAATTATTTACTGTCTGACATCAGTATATAAAATGTACATGTGCATTTTAACACATATAGATCAACCAAAGTAAAACTTTTCACTCAAACACATGCACTGCGTCCATCTTTTTTCTCTCTCTTTCACACATCAAGCACGCACACACAATAACCAGGTCACACCAGCCAGGTCACACATCAAGCACGCACACACAATAACCAGGTCACACCAGCCAGGTCACACATCAAGCACGCACACACAATAACCAGGTCACACCAGCCAGGTCACACATCAAGCACGCACACACAATAACCAGGTCACACCAGCCAGGTCACACATCAAGCACGCACACACAATAACCAGGTCACACCAGCCAGGTCACACATCAAGCATGCACACACAATAACCAGGTCACACCAGCCAGGTCACACCAGCCAGGTCACACATCAAGCACGCACACACAATAACCAGGTCACACCAGCCAGGTCACACATCAAGCACGCACACACAATAACCAGGTCACACCAGCCAGGTCACACATCAGCCAGGTCACACCAGCCAGGTCACACCAGCCAGGTCACACATCAGCCAGGTCACATCAGATCGACTTCAGTATTCAACATTTGGCTAGGTCTACAGGACGTCAGGAGATAACTTCAATACCGTCCACTGCACATGAAATGACAAACGTTGAATACTGAAGTCAGACCGTGATACCTTGTTGCAGGCACAAACACACATTCACACACAGTTGTGTGATCTCATTGGGCCTTCCCAGCATGGGCACCAGATTAGGCTCAGTACAATGCTGTTGTGGTGAATGGAGGCTGAGACAGTGGGCCAACACTACCACACATTCAACCGTACATCAAACAATACCCTGATAGCAGAGAGAATTAGGCTTTCAAAATACACACACACACACACACACACACGCACACGCACACGCACACGCACACACGCACACGCACGCACGCACGCACGCACGCACGCACACACACACACACACACACACACACACACACACACACACACACACACACACACACACACACACACACACACACACACACACAACGTCGTCAGAAAGAGTGTGGGAAGACAGTATTTTCAACACCACTTTCAAAGCAAATGCGTTTACCAGTTTACCAGACATATTCATGACGGTCGTTCACATTATAGAAAAAGCGTAATTAAAAACGTTTTGCAACGGAAAAAGAAAGCAAGCATTTCTTATTGGACAAGTGGTCAAAGTACCTCCCCCTATTTCAGCCCGTTGGCCTTGATATTTGCCTCAATGACAGCTTTGCACACTCTGGGCAAGAGGGTGACGGTGCGATCAGAGCACACAATAAACTATACATACCTCGGGCCTAAACGTCAGCGCCACAGGTGACTTCCACAAAGCTGTGAACGATCTGAGAGGCAAGAAGGACCTTCTATGCCATCAAAAGGAACATAAAAATCGACATGACAATTAGGATCAATTAGGAGCTTAACATACTTGAATCCGTTATTGAACCCATTTCCCTTCATGGTTGTGAGGTCTGGTCCGCTCACCAACCGAGGATTCACAAAATGGGACAAACACCAAATTGAGACTCTGCATACAGAATGTAGAATTATGCATCAATATTCCGTGTGTTCAATGTAAAACACCAAATAATGCATGAGGAGCAGAATTAGGCCGAAACCCGCTAATTATCAAAATCCAGAAAAGAGCTGTTAAATTCTACAACCACCTAAAAGGAAGCGATTCCCAAACCTTCCATAACAAAGCTATCACCTACAGAGAGATGAACCTGGAGAAGAGTCCCCTAAGCAAGCTGGTCCTGGGGCTCTGAACACAAACACAAACAACTAGACCAAACCAAATCATGAGAAAACTAAAAGATAATTACTTGACACGTAAAGAATATACAAAAAAACTGAGCAAACTAAACTCAGCAGAAATGTCAATTTTCAGGACCCTGTCTTTCAAAGATTATTCGTAAAAATCCAAATAACTTCACAGATCTTCATTATAAAGGGTTTAAACACTGTTTCCCATGCTTGTTAAAAGAACCATAAACAATGAATGAACATGCACCTGTGGAACGGTCGTTAAGACACTAACAGCTTACAGACGGTAGGTAATTAAGGTCAGAGTTAAGAAAACTTAGGACACTAAAGAGGCCTTTCTACTGACTCTGAAAACACCAAAAGAAAATGCCCAGGGTCCCTGCTCATCTGCGTGAAAGTGCCTTAGGAATGCTGCAAGGAGGCATGAGGACTGCAGATGTGGCCAGGGTAATACATTGCCATGTCCGCACTGTGAGATGCCTAAGACAGCGCTGCAGGGAGACAGAACAGACAGCTGATTGTACTGTCAGTGGCAGACCACGTGTAACAACACCTGCACAGGATTGGTACATCCGAACATCACACCTGCGGGACAGGTACAGGTATATTATCTACCTCACTTGCTTTGGCAATGTTAACACGTTTCCCAATAAAGCCCTTGAATTGAATTGAATAGATACCCATATTTAAGTTTGTTTATTTTCCCTTTTGAATATTAAGTATGTGCACATCGTTACAGCACTGTATATATATATATATATATATATAATGTGACATTTGAAATGTCTTTATTCTTTTAGAACTTTTGTGAGTGTAATGTTTACTGTTCAGATTTTCACTTTTGTTTATTATCTATTTCACTTGCAGTGGCAATGTAAAGATATGTTTCCCATGCCAATAGAGCCCTTAAATAGAAATTGAGAGAGGGGGGGGGGATGAGAGAAGGAGAGGAAAATGGAGCTCAGAGAGAGAGAAAAATAGTTAAACTAGGGCTGTCCCAGCTGTAATTAATGAGGTCATGGAGAGGGCTTCCCCAAAACTATCTCTCTCTCCACCTCTCTCTCTCGCCTCTCTCTCTCCCTCCCTCTCTCTCTTGCTCTCTCACTCCACCTCTCTCTCTCACCTCTCTCCCTCCCTCTCTCTCTCTTGCTCTCTCACTCCACCTCTCTCTCTCTCTCTGTTTCTGTCTCTCCACTCTCTCTCTCTCTCTGTTTCTGTCTCTCCACCTCTCTCTCTCTCTCTCTGTTTCTGTCTCTCCACCTCTCTCTCTCTCTCTGTTTCTGTCTCTCCACCTCTCTCTCTCTCTCTGTTTCTGTCTCTCCACCTCTCTCTCCCTCTCTCGCTCTCTCTGAGTTCTAATTGATGAGGTCATAGAGAGGGCTTCCCCCAAATCCCTGTGAGGTCAGTAAGAGGTTGTGAGGGGGTCAGAGTGCACATGGAGGGGAGACGACAGATTGCATCATCATCATCATCATCCGTATCCTGTCTATGTGTCATGAATCATGATTTTGGAATTGATGGTAACGATTAACGATCGAGTAGCGAATCACAGCTGACACTGTTGGTGTTTTGCATTTTACTTGAGTCCAAATGTAATTAATTAATTAAAAAAATATATATAAAGTTGGATGTAACTAAAGTGTAAGTACAGTGTGTATGAAATGGTAGACAGACTTTTCTGTCACTTGACAAACACAAGAACACATTCCGTTACATCTACTGCGCCCTGTATCTCTGTGGATGAACTCATCAACCTTCAGTCAGTGCTGGCAGTCAGACACAGGCCTGTGCTGGGGTGTGGAGTGGAGTAGGAGTAAAGGTGTGTGTGGTGTGTGTGTGTGTGTGTGTGTGTGTGTGTGTGTGTGTGTGTGTGTGTGTGTGTGTGTGTGTGTGTGTGTGTGTGTGTGTGTGTGTGTGTGTGTGTGTGTGTGTGTGTGTGTGTGTGTGTGTGTGTGTGTGTGTGTGTGGCTGGGGTGTGTGTGGATGTTTGGTGTGGGTGGAGTGTGTGTGTGTGGCTGGGGTGTGGTGTGTGTGTGCTTGGTGTGTGTGGCTGGTGTGTGGGTGGTGTGTGTGTGCTTGGTGTGTGTGTGTGTGTGTGTGGGTGGCTGGTGTGTGTATGGTGAGGC